>NC_057798.1:541563287-541852150 GCF_018294505.1 Triticum aestivum
CCTCCGGGTGCTGGTCCAAACCGAGCGATGTTCAGCGCCCCTGGGCAACCAGGGTATATGCCAACCTGACGTCTGGCTCATCCGGTGTGCCCTGAGAACGAGATACGTGCGACTCCTATCTGGATTCGTCGGCACATCGGGCAGCTTTGCTGGTCTTGTTTTACCATTGTCGAAATGTCTTGTAACCGGGATTCCGAGTCTGATCAGGTCTTCCTGGGAGAAGGAATATCCTTCGTTGACCTTGAGAGCTTGTGATGGGCTAAGTTGGGACACCCCTGCAGGGTTTAAACTTTCGAAAGTCGTGCCCGCGGTTATGTGGCAGATGGGAATTTGTTAATATGCGGTTGTAGAGAACTTGACACTTGACTTATTTAAAATGCATCAACCGCGTGTGTGGCCATGATGGTCTCGTTTCGGCGGAGTCCGGGAAGTGAACACGGTCTTTGTGTTATGATTGTGCGTAAGTAGTTTCAGTATCACTTCTTGATCACTTCTAGCTTCTCGACCGTTCCGTTGCTTCTCTTCTCGCTCTTATTTGCGTATGTTAGCCACCATATTTGCTTAGTGCTTGCTGCAACTCCACCTCATTACCACTTCCTACCCATAAGCTTAAATAGTCTTGATCTCTCGGATTTTGAGATTGCTGAGTCCTCATGACTCACCAGATACTATCACAACAGTTGCAGGTGCCGATGATACCAGTGCAGGTGTTGCAATCAAGCTCAGATGGGAGCACAACGAAGACCTTGGTCGTTGCTATGTATCGTTTCATGTTGATCAGTAGTGGAGCCCAGTTGGGACGATCGGGGATCTAGCAGTTGGGTTATCTTCTTGTCTTTTGGCTTCGTCCGTAGTCGGACCATGTGTGTACTTTGAATGATGTATGAATTATATGTTCATTGTGTGAAGTGGCGATTGTAAGCCAACTCTTTATCCCATTCTTGTTCATTACATGGGATTGTGTGAAGATGACCCTTCTTGCGACAAAACCATCATGCGGTTATGCCTCTAAATCGTGCCTCGACACGTGGGAGATATAGCCGCATCGTGGGTGTTACAGAGAGAGAGAGAGAGAGAGAGAGATCAAACACATAGCTACTGGTACATACCCTCAGCCCCGAGGGTGAACTACTCCCTCCTCGTCATGGAGAGCGTCGGGATGATGAAGATGGCCACAGGCGAGGGATCCCCCCTCCGGTAGGGTGCCGGAACAGGGTCCCGATTGGTTTTTGGTGGCTATAGAGGCTTGCAGAGGTGGAACTCCCGATCTAGGTTATTTTCTGGAGCTTTCAATATTTATAGGAATTTTTGGCGTCGGGAACAAGTCAGGGAGGTCTTCAAGCTGTCCACGAGACAGGGGGGCGCGTCCAGGGGGTGGGCGCGCCCCCCACCCTCGTGGGCAGCCCGGGAATCTTCTGGCCAAACTCTTTCACTCCAGGGGCTTCTTTTGGTCCATAAAAAACCATCAAAAATTGTCACGTCAATTGGACACCATTTGGTATTCCTTTTCTGTAAAACTCAAAAACAAGGAGAAAACAGAAACTGACACTAGGCTCTAGGTTAATAGGTTAGTCCCAAAATTCATATAAAATAGCATATAAATGCATATAAAACATCCTAGATGGATAATATAATAGCATGGAACAATAAAAAGATATAGATGCGTTGGAGACGTATCAGGCCACCCTATTGTTATTGGGCCTCTTCTATTTGTAGTTATACCCCGGGATCATGGCATCGTCATATAACATTCCAACAAACTAAATTAATTGGTTCTTTTGACGTTTGGAAACTAAACAGACCCGCTGCATGGCAAAGTGCTAAAAAATTAAGCACTACATCTTTTGATGCAACAAATAATACTACTAATCCAAAAGCACAGTGGCATAGGTCACTGAAGCACACATAGCATTTGCACTAATAACATATAAACAAAGGGATCCTACGAGTAATCTAGTGTTGGGAAACGTTGCATGGAAAACAAAAAAATTCCTACGTACACACAAGATCTATCAAGGAGATGCATAGAAACGAGAGGGGAGAGTGTGTGTACATACCCTCGTAGACCGCAAGCGGAAGCATTTCACAACGCGGCTGATGTAGTTAAACTTTCTTCGCGATCCAACCGATCTAGTACCGAACGTACGACACCTCCATGTTCAGTACATGTTCAGCTTGGTGATGTCCCTTGCCTTCTTGATCCAGCAAGACGTCGAGGTAGTAGATGAGTTTCGTCCGCACAAAGGCATGGTGAAGTGATCTCCATTGGACTTCGCCTAAGCAATACAAAAATATGTCCGGGGGTGTAAATGGTGGAGGGGGGCGCCGCACATGGCTAGGGAATTGTCTGGGGTGTGCAAGGCGCCCCATCCCACATATATATATAGGTGGGAGGGGGAGGGGAGGTAGCCTGGCACACAACATAGGTGGCTGGCCGGCCCTAGGGCTCCTGCCTTGGCCGCACCCTACCATGTTTGTACAAGAGGGAAGGAAAGAGGGGGCAGGGAAGGAAGTGGCAATCCTAGTCCGCACTTTCCTTTCCCTTTTCTCCTTTCATTCTCCTCCTTAGGACGGCCCATAAGGGGGGTGCACCAACTCTTTGTGGCTGGTGCATTTCCCCTCTTGGACCATAAGGCCCATATCTTTTGCCGGGGGTGCCCGGAACCCCTTCCGGTGACACGATAATTACCCGGTACCCCCTGAAACACTTCCGTTGTCCGAATACTATTGTCCTATATATAAATTTTTACCTCTCAACCATTTTGAGACTCCTCGTCATGTCCGTGATCTCATCCAGGACTCCAAACAACATTCGTTCACCAAATCACATAACTCATATAATATTATATCGTCAGTGAACGTTAAGCTTGCGGACCCTACGGGTTTGAGAACTATGTAGACATGACCGAGACACCTCTCTGGTCAATAACTAATAGCGAAACCTGGATGCCCATATTGGTTCCTACATATTCTATGAATATCTTTATTGGTCGAACCGTTATGACAATATACGTAATTCCCTTCGTCCATCAGTATGTTACTTGCCCGAGATTCGATCGTCGGTATCTTCATACCTAGTTCAATCTCGTTACCTGCAAGTCTCTTTACTCGTTCTATAATACATCACCTCGTGACTAACTCCTTAGTCGTTTGCTTGCAAGCTTATGATGTGTATTACCGAGAGGGCCCAGAGGTACCTCTCTGATACTCGGAGTGACAAATCCTAATCTCGATCTATGCCAACTCAACAAACACCTTCTGAGATACCTGTAGAGCATCTTTATGATCACCCAGTTACGTTGTGACGTTTGATAGCACACAAGGTATTCCTCCGATATTCGGGAGTTGCATAATCTCATAGTCGTAGGAATATGTATTTGACATGAAGAAAGGAATAGCAATAAACTGAACAATCATTATGTTAAGCTAACGGATGGGTCTTGTCCATCACATCATTCTCCTAATGATGTGATCCCGTTATCAAATGACAACACAAGTCTATGGTTAGGAAACCTTAACCATCTTTGATCAACGAGCTAATATAGTAGAGACTTACTAGGGACACAGTATTTGTTTATGTATTCACACATGTACTTAAATTTCCGATCAATACAATTCTGGCATGAATAATAAACCTTTATCTTGAATAAGGAAATACAAAATAACAACTTTATTATTGCCTCTAGGGCATATTTCCTTCAGTCTCCCACTTGCACTAGAGTCAATAATCTAGTTCACATCACCATGTGATTAACACCCATAGTTCACATCGCCATGTGACCAACACCCAAAGAGTTCTCTAGAGTCAATAATCTAGTTCACATTGCCATGTAATTAATACCCAAGGAGTACTAAGGTGTGATCAAGTTTTTCTTGTGAGAGAGTTTAGTCAGCGGGTCTGCCATATTCAGATTCATATGTATTTTATAAATTTCTATGTCTATAATGCTCTACATGGAGCTACTCTTGCTAATTGCTCCCACTTTCAATACGTATCTAGATTGAGACTCAGTTTCATCTGAATCGGTGTCAAAGCTTCCATCGATGTAAACCTTTACAACAAACACTTTATCACCTCCATAATCGAGAAACATTTCCTTAGTCCTCTTAGGTAACTAAGGATAATTTCATCCGTTGTCCAGTGATCCACTCCTGGATCACTATTGTACCCCCTTTCCAAACTCATGGCAAGGCATACATTAGGTCTGGTACACAGCATGGCATACTTTATAGAACCTATGGCTGAGGCATACGGAATGACTTTCATTCTCTTTCTATGTTCTGCCGTGGTTCGGTTTTGAGCTTACTCTACTTCACACCCTGCAACATAGGCAATAATCCTTGACTAATCTATTTTCAACTCCTTCAAAAGTTTGTCAAGGTATGTGCTTTGTGAAAGTCCTATTAAACGTCTCGATCTATCCCTATAGATCTTGATGCTCAATATGTAAGTAGCTTCACCGAGGTCTTTCACTGAAAAATTCTTATTCAAGTATACTTTATGCTATCCAAAAATTCTATATCATTTCCAATCAATAATATGTCATCCGCATATAATATCAAAAGTGCTACAGAGCTCCCATTCACTTTCTTGTAAATACAGGCTTCACCGTAAGTCTGTATAAAACCATATGCTTTGATCACCTCATCAAAGTGTATATTCCAACTACAAGATGCTTGCACCAGTCCATAGATGGATCGCTGGAGCTTGCACACTTTGTTAGCACCTTTAGGATCGAAAAAACCTTATGGTTGCATGATATACAACTCTTCTTTAAGAAATCCATTAAGGAATGCAGTTTTGATGTCCATTTGCTAAATTTCATAATCATAAAATGCGGCAATTGCTAACATGATTCAGACGGACTTAAGCATCGATATGGGTGAGAATGTCTCATCGTAGTAAACTCCTTGAACTTGTCGAAAACCTTTCACGACTAGTCGAGCTTATTAGACAGTAACATTACTATCAGCGTCAGTCTTCTTCTTGAAGATCCATTTATTTTCTATGGCTTGCCGATCCTCGGGAAAGTCCACCAAAGTCCACACTTTGTTCTTATACATGGATCCTATCTCAGATTTCATGGCCTCAGGCCATCTGTCGGAATCTGGGCTCATCATAGCTTTTTCATAGTTCGTAGGTTTGCCTTGGTCTAATAACATGACTTCTAGAACAGGATTAGTGTACCACTATGGTGCAGATCATGCTCTAGTTGACCTACAAAGTTCAGTAGTAACTTGATCTGAAGTTTCATGATCATCATCATTACCTTCCTCTCTATTTGGTGTAGGCATTACGGGAACAGTCTTCTCTGATGTACTACTTTCCAATTTGAGAGAAGGTACAATTACCTCATCAAGTTCTACTTTCCTCCCACTCACTTCTTTCGAGAGAAACTCCTTCTCTAGAAAGGTTCCATTTTTGGCAACAAAGGTCTTGCCTTCGGATCTGTGATAGAAGGTGTACCCAATTGTTTCCTTAGGGTATCCTATGAAGACGCACTTCTTTGATTTGGGTTCGAGCTTACCAGGCTGAAGCCTTTTGACATAAGTGTCGCAACCCAAAACTTTTAAGAAACGACACCTTAGGTTTCTTACCAAACCATAGTTCATATGGTGTCGTCTCAACGGATTTAGATGGTTCCCTATTTAATGTGAATGCAGTTGCCTCTAATGCATAACCCCAAAACGATAGTGGTAGTTCAGTAAGAGAAATCATAGATCATACCATATCTAATAAAGTACAGTTACGACGTTCAGACACACCGTTACGCTGTGGTGTTCCAGGTGGCGGGAGTTGTAAAAAAATTCCAAATTGTTTTAAATGAAGGCCAAACTCATAACTCAAATATTCGCCTCCACGATCAGATTGTAGAAACTTTATTTTCTTGTTACGATGGTTCTCCACTTCACTCTGAAATTCTTTGCACTTTTCAAATGTTTCAGACTTGTGTTTCATCAAGTAGGTATACCCATAGTCAAATCATTTGTGAAGGTGAGAAAATAACGATACTCACCGCGTGCTTCAACACTCGTTGGACCTCATACATCGATATGTATTATTTCCAATAAGTCATTATCTCGCTCCATTATTCTGGAGAACGGGGTTTTAGTCATCTTTCCCATGAGGCATGGCTCACAAGTATCAAATGATTCATAATCAAGTGATTCCAAAATTCCATCCACATGGAGTTTCTTCATGCGCTTAACACCAATATGACCTAAATGGCAGCGCCACAAGTATGTTGTGCTATCATTATCAACTTTGCATCTTTTGGCATAAATATTATGAATATGTGTATCACTATGATCAAGATTCAATAAACCATTCACATTGGGTGTATGACCATAAAAGGTTTTATTCATGTAAACAAAAAAACAATTATTCTCTTGTCGGCGTTCTAGGAAAGGGGGTCCCCAGACTTGCCTGCTTGCGGCCCACGGCGTGGCTCCACCAGTGGCCCAGTACGGCCCGTCTTCATCAACCAACACTCAAGACCCTCGCAAGGGGCCAAGCCTCGCGGGCGGACGATGCAAGGCCTCCTAAGGAGCGGCCTCACCAGGCAGGCTCGCGAGGAGGCGGAGAGATCAAGGCAAGGGGTACCTCGCGAGGTTCCCGTGATGAAGCCATGACGACCAAGGCCAGGTGGGCGCCAGCGTGTGCAGTTTCCTCGTTTCCTCTTTGGTGCTATGGGGGCAAGCGCAGGCGCGGAGTACCGAGGCATCAGGCAAAGGTTTCCATATCAGTGCAACAAGACCAAGACTAGCAGGATGGCAGGACGAATGTCATCATGGAGCCCAAGATGGCGTCAACACCAGCGCCTTTGACAGGCGAAGACCACCTTTAGTCAGGATAGCTCATACTAGCTGTCCCCTTTCAAATTGGAAGTTGTTAGATCCCTTCCCGCTCAATATTTGGGAAGGGAACCAGGGCCTCTATAAATAATACTAGCCACCACAGTAGGGGGATGGATCAATTCCTCCAGGAGCAAACCACCAAGCACAAGAACACCTCTCCTCATGAGGCTGTTCTTCCCTTGTATCGTTCATCATCAGCCCAAGAGGTAATCCACCACCACCACACAGGAGTAGGGTCGTACAACACAATGGTGGCCCGAACCTGTATAAATCTTGTGTCTCTTGTGTTGTGAGTTCATCGAGCTAGCTTAGAGATCGCGGCGAGGCTGAGGGCCAGTTTCGGTAGTGGGAAATCTTCATGCGCACCCCAGTGTTCGAACCTCAAGGGTTTTGCCGGAACCCTAAATCCGACATTTGGCGCGCCAGGTAGGGGTGCGCTGAAGTCTTCCTTCCGCTGATCCGTGTCCCATCGCTTCGTCGCATCCATGTTGGACGCCTGTCGAGCCCGCACTGAGCGCCAGGCCGCTCTCGCCGCACGTGTCGCCTAGACGGCTCCTATCGGCGGACCTCCCCATCGTTCTCTGTCGCCTGCCGCCACTGGCCCGGCGGGGAACGAGCAACAAGCATCCTTGCTGCACCCATCGATGCGGCGGGATGGCTGCACTGCCACTCCGTTGCTGACCCCGGCCGGCTCGTCGTCCCATGCTCGTCGCGCCCCCACGGACACGCAGGCCGCGTTGCTTATGGCACACGAGCTCCTGCGTTACCTCCCTGTCGACGACCTCTATGAAGAATGGCTCGCTGGCATCACCGAGCTCATCAGTGCCGCAGGGGACTCTCCTGCACTGTCCCTCTCGTTGCCTCGCCCTCCGCCAGGTATGGGCGACGTGGCTCATGGAGCGCCTCCACCACCTCTGCCCCGAGACGGCACCCTGGCGCTAAGGCGCTCGGCCCCTGGGCATGACCCACCGCGTCCAGCGCCCGCACGACAAGAAGGAGGAAGCTATCAAGAAATCCCTCGGCCTCAAGAAGGCGCCCTCGTGCCTCCTGCACCGGGCGACAAGACCGCGTGCTGCTAGTGGCGGCGGTGCGTGGGTACCATCAAGAGAAAGCTCCATGTCAGCAATGTGCCCCGGTGACCATAGCAGGCTACCGCGCCTTCACCCCTGAGCTACGTAGCGTCTCCTGGCCCGGCAAGTTCAAGCCGAACCTGCCTCCATGCTATGATGGCACCCTGACCCCGCGGAGTTCTTGCAGCTCTACGAGATGAGCATCGAGGCGGCCAATGACGATGAGAAAGTCATGGCGAACTGGTTTCCCATGGCGCTCAAGGATGGTGCCTGCTCGTGGCTCCTGAACCTGCCTCCCGGCTCGATCTCCTCCTGGGATGAGATGCGCAGCTGCTTCATCACCAACTTCCAGGGCACTCGCGACCGCCCCCCGGCTGCGGGTGACCTGCGCTGCATCAAGCAACGGCCTGGGGAGACCCTGCAGAAATACATCCAGCGCTTCAATAGTGTCTGCCTCAAGATCCCCAAGATGACGGACGAGGCCATCAGCTCAGCGTTCTCTGAGGCGTCCGTGACGTCATGATGAAGGAGGAGCTCTCCATCCATGAGGAGCTGTGCACATCCCTGGAGCTGTTCAACTTGGCGACCAAGTGTGCAAGAGCTGAAGAAGGACGCCTCTCCCTCGTCGAACTCCCAGCTGCCGGCCCAGAAGAAAAGAAGACCAAGGCCAAGGACGTGAATGCAAGGGAGTGGCCGTTCTCACGGCGGAACCAGACACGAAGTGCAGCAGGGACCGGCCGGAGTCGTCCAAGGGCAGCCGACCGTTCTGCACCTACCACAACCTCTACACCCACAACACCAACGATTGCCAGGAACTCTGGGCCGTCCGCCGCATAGCTAAATTCGCATGCCTTTCGGCCTGCCAAACGCGGCTACCACATACCAGCGTCACCTGCGGAGCATTCTGGCGGCTCAGGAGGCCAGGCACCACGCGGTCCTAGCGGAGATGGAGAAGGTCCTCAAGGAACCACCTAGACCCCCAGAGCTTCCTGAGGATAAGGGTTCCGGTGGCTCTTGAGGGTCGGTCCCTTCACCACGCATCTTCAGCTGCCCCAACACCCCCTCTACAACGGAACCAGGTGACATCTCCCAAGTTCATTTCAGCTGGGAGCATCCTCAAGGCCGCATCATTCCCAGGCTGCGTGGGTCCATTCCCGCGGCATGCATCTGTTTTTTATGTCTTTAGCTTACCTTTCTGGGGGCGCCGCTCGGGCTGCATCATCCCCAAGCCGCTTGGGTCTGACCCAGTGGCATGTATCCATTCTGCATTTACATAAGTTGATTTTCCCTTCATGCCTAATCTATCTGTGATTATCACCTGATCGATTGCCACCTACCATGGGAGCCGCTCGCCCTGGCATGGTGCTTGCGCACGGGTTTGTCCATGCAACGCCGACAAATCTGAGCGGTCGAGCTCTGGCCCGCGGCATGCCCCGCATGCGTCACCTCACCAGGACCTCACTGCCCTCACCCTTCTCTCGGAGCAACCAATGGTCGTACGACAATCATAATGGCAACTCGTGCCTTTCTCGTGCTGATTTGCAGGAACCTCCTCAGGTCTACAGTGGGCGGCACCACGAGCTCCCTCTCTTTCCCATGCGATCCGCTTGCGTGTTAAAAGGGAGGCTCCTGAGCATCGCGACTCAGGAGCTCTTACTGGCTCTCCAGCCCTCACCCCCTGTCCTTGACCATGACATCGCGACCTGGCATACCAGCGGCGGCTAAGCTCGCTCGAGGGCCAGGACCTGAGGACATAGAGCACGAAGGAGAATGAGGGGAAAAGGGGGGAGGATCGCACGGGCCTAACCTAGCTACACCATGGCTGCCGACGCACAAGTCTAGCGCAACGCAAGGGACCGACTCCAGATTGCTGAGATAAGTTTCACGCCTGGAACAACTAATCATTACAACACATAATTTCTCACTTGATGCGGCCCTGTGACGGCAACGTTGCCTTCCTTTCTCGCCTCTCGGCGGCTGCTTGCGTGCTAAAGGGGACCTCCTGAGCATCGCGCCTCAGGGGCTCTTACTAGACCTCGGGCCGCTCACCTCCTGGCCTTGACCACGGCATCGTGACCTGGCATACCAGCGACGGCTGTAGCCTGCCTGGGGACCAGGACCTGTCAGCATAGAGCACCAAGTCGTCGCGAGGTTAGAAAGGGGGAACCAAGCCGGGACAGGACAAGCACTCGCGCGATTTCATAATAAGGATAATATCGACAAAAGACTTCGCAGACCCTTTACACGCCCCCGCTGGGTGTTTCTCGATTCCTTGCAGGGAACAAAAGAAAAGAACTTCGAGGAGCCCTAACTACACACGTCTTCGTGGCCGACGCCATCATCAACAATGGGCCATGGGAGACCAGCGGCAACCCCATCCAGATCAGTGGTGGCGACGGCCCGATGCTACCGCCTTGCTCCTAGCGCGGCGAGAGCTTGGGGGCATAGCTGTCATCGCTCGTCTCCGGAGTCTCGAAGAGTTCGGGAGAGTCGCTAGACTCCTGAGCATCGCTGCTGCTGCCGGAGGAGCCGCTGGGGGAGCGAACGGCAGGCCCAGCCCCTGCCGCGTCGATCCCCTGACTACCCCCTCCGGGGCAATACTCCAGGCGGTGGCCTTCTGCGTCGAAGACCTTGAAGGAAAACGTGGAGGCGCCATCGTATTCAAAATGGATCACAAGGGCACCCCCCGTTCGGCAGACCCAGGTGAGTTCACCCCAGCCTCGGGTCATCAAGATCTTGCCCGAGGAAACGACTTTCTGCTCTAGTCGCCGGGGCGCCACAGTTAGCGTGCTGTAGCCAAATCTCGAGAGGCCCCCTCGGCGGCATCTCAATGGAGAAGAACGAAGGGAGGCGGATCTAGGTGCTTGGAGGCATTGCCGCATGCAGCACAAGCTTGCGAGAGGAGTCCGTGGCGTGGACTCCAGGGGAGACGGGACACGCCACCACGGCGCGCCGACCTTGGCTGCAGCGTGGGCAGCATCGCTTGTTGCCCCTTGCTCCGGAGCCCTCGGCTGGGGCGCACTGGAGTAGCGGGTAGCCAGGAGGTGGCCACTCGCACCAAGGCCTCGTCATCTCCAGCCTCACGACCTCGCCGCGGCGGCGATGGACCAGCCTCTTCTTCGGCGGGAGCGGATCGGGTCCGTCCCGGGGAGCCTTCAACTTCTCTTCGGTCGAGAATCTACGGATCGGTGCCATTGGTGTCAAGACTAGAGGTGGAGCAGGGAAGAAGGAGCGAGCGGAGCAGGAAGAGATGGGCGACAAGGGCCCTCACCCCTCCTCATTTATAGCCCAACGCAAGCCAACCGTCGACCTCCACGATCGCACGTAATGATAACCCCTTTTGCATGCAGCAGGGACTCGTCAAGTTGGGTAGTTGCCGAGGCAGCATGGTGAAGCGGAGACGCCCACGTCCAATAAGTCGCCACACGTCGACCAAGGCCGCAGGCTGTTGGAGCCCGCAGCGCTCCGCACTTTCCCTTTGGCTTCGTTGTTAAGCCAAGTCCGAGCGTGCCTTGGGCCCGGGGCTAGTGTCGGCGTTCTGGGAACGGGGGTCCCCACACTTGCATGCCTGCGGCCCATGGGGTGGCTCCACCAGTGGCCCAGTACGGCCCGTCTTCATCAACCAACACTCAAGACACTCGCGAGGGGCCAAGCCTCGCGGGGAGGACAACACAAGGCCTCCTCAGGAGCGGCTTCACCAGGCAGGCTCGCGAGGAGGCGGAGAGATCAAGGCAAGGGGTACCTCGCGAGGTTTCCGTGACGCAAGCCATGACGACCAAGGCTAGGCGGGCGCCATTGCATGCAGTGTCCTTGTTTCCCCTTTGGTGCTAAGGGGGCAAGCGCAGGCGCGGAGTACCAATGCATCATGCAAAGGTTTCCATATCGGTGCAACAAGACCAAGACCAGCAGGACGGCAGGACAGAGGTCATCATGGAGCCAAAGATGGCGTCACCACTAGCGCCTTTGACAGCCAAAGACCACCTTTAGTCGGGATAGCTCATACTAGTTGTCCCCTTTCAAATTGGCCGTTGTTGGATCCCTTCCTGCTCAATATTTGGGAAGAGGACTAGGGCCTCTATAAATAGGACTAGCCACCACAGTAGGGGGGACGGATCAATTCCTCCCGGAGCAAACCACCAAGCACAAGAACACATCTCATCAAGAGGCTGTTCTTCCCTTGTACCGTTCATCATCATCCCAAGAGGCAATCCACCACCACCACATAGGAGTAGGGTATTACACTGTCGGTGTTCTAGGAACGGAGGTACCTAGACTTGCCTGCCTGCGGCCTGCGGCATGGCTCAAGGAGTGGCCCAGTACGGCCCATCTTCGTCAACACAAGCTCAAGACCCTCGCGAGGGGCCAAGCCTCGCGGGGCGGACAACAGGAAGCTTCTTCAGGTGCAGCCTCGTTAGGCTGGCTTGCGAGGAGGCGGAGAGATCAAGGCGTGGTACCTCACGAGGTGCCCATGACGCAAGCCATGACGACCGAAGCCAGGGGGCGCCGGCCTGCGCAGAGTCCTTGTTTCCTCTTTGGTGCAAAGGGGGCAAGTGCAGGCAAGGGTATCAAGCAAAGGCAACCATTTCGGTGCAATAAGACCAAGACCAGCAGAACGGCAGGATGGAGGTCATCGTGGAGCCCAAGCCGGCGTCATCATCAGAGCCTTTAGCAGGCGAGGACCAACTTTAGTCAGGATAAGTGTACTAGATGTTCCCCTTCAAAATGGCCAATTGTTGGCGCCCTTCCAGCTCAATATTTGGGAAGAGTACCAAGGCCTCGCTCTATAAATAGGACTAGCCACCATAGCATAGAGGCAATCGGATCCTGGTCTGGGGATCGACCAATCGAACCTTAGCCAGAACTACCAACAAAAGAACTCCTCCCCTCGCGAGGCAATTCTTCCTTTGTATTGTTCATCATCAGCCCCTGAGGCAACCCACTACACCACAAACTAGAGTAGGGTATTACACCACAATGGTGGCCCGAACTAGTATAAATCTTGCGTCCCTTGTGTTGTTCTTTGTGTAGTCTAGATCCTTTGCGAGGCGACGAGACGTGAGCCGGTAGGGAGAGTGATCGCCGCGTGCACCCCAGAGTTCAAACCTTAAGGGTCTGCCAGAACCCGAAATCCGACATTTGGCGCGCCAGGTAGGGGTGCGCCGGAATCTGCCTTCCGCCGCCTTGCGTTTCACCGTCCGTCGCATCCATGTCTAATGCTCGTCGAGCCTGCGCCGAGCGCCGGGCTGCCCTCGCCGAGCGCTAGGCTGCCCTCGCAGCCCATGTCGCCCAGACGGCCCCCGTCGGAGGGCCTCCCCGTCGTTCCCCGTTGCCTGCCGTCCACACCGCCACCGGCCCGGCGGGGAACGAGCAACCGGCATCGTCTCTGCATCCCTCGGTGTGGCGGGAAGGCCGCACCGCCACCCCGTCGCTGACTCCAGCAGGCTCATCGTCGCACGCTCGTCGCGCTCCTGCGGACGTGCATGCCGCGCTGCTCCTGGCGCGAGAGCTCCTGCACTACCGTCCCGACGACCTCTACGACGAGTGGCTCGCCCACATCACCGAGCTCGTCAGTGCCGCTGGGGGCTCCCCTGCACCATCCCTCCGCTGCACCGCCCGCCGCCCTGCATGGGCAATGCAGCTCGGGAGGCGCCTCAGCCGCCTCCCCCTCAAGAAGGCGCCCTGGCCCCAAGGCGCGCGGCCCCTGGACGGGACCCGTTCTGTCCAGCGCCCGCGCAACAAGAGAAGAGCTGCCAAGAGATCCCTTGTCCTCAAGAAGCCCCCCGTGTGCTCCCCGCACCGGCACGTCGTGACCGCGCTCTTGCTCCAGTGCGCAAAAACCCCGCGCTGCTCCTGGCGGCAGCGCGCGGAGACCTCCAAGATCAAGCTCTTCGTCACCAAAGGCCTCCAGTGGCCACTGCAGGCTGCCGTGCCTTCACCGCCGAGCTGCGCAGCGTGGCCTGGCCGGGCAAGTTCAAGCCAGATCTGCCCCCGCGCTATGACGACACGACTGACCCTGTGGAGTTTCTCCAGCTCTACGAGCTAGGCATCGAAGCCGACAACGGGGACGAGAAGGTCATGGCGAACTGTTTTCCATGGCGCTCAAGGACGGTGCCCGCACCTGGCTCCGGAACCTGTCTCCTGGCATGATTTCCTCCTGGGACGAGATGCGTGCTTGCTTCATCGCCAACTTCCAAGGCACTCGCAACCGGCCCCCGGCCATGAGTGACCTACGCCGCATCAAGCAACAGCCAGGAGAGACCCTATAAAAGTACATCCAGTGCTTCAACAATGCTCGCCTCAAGATCCCCAGGGTGACTAAGGAGGCCATCATCTCAGCCTTCTCCAACGGCGTGCGTGACATCAAGATGAAAGAGGAGCTAGCAATCCATGAAGACCTGTGCACATCCCTGGAGTTATTCAACTTGGCAACCAAGTGCGCCAGGGCTGAGGAAGGGTGCCTCTCCCTCCTCGAGCTTCCGGCAGCCGATCCAGAAGAGAAGAAGCCCAAGGTCAAGGACGTGAAGCGCAAGGGGGCTGATGTGCTTGCAGCAGAGCCAGACACCAAGCGAGGCAGGGATCAGCCTGAGTCATCCAAGGGCAGCCGGTACTGCGTGTACCACGACCTCCACACCCACAACACCAACGAATGCCAAGAGCTCAGGGCTGTTCGAGATGTGCGTGCTGGCCGACTCCCCGAGTGCAACGACCGGGGCTATGGCCGAGGAGGAGGAAGAGGTGGAGGACGATGGGAAGACCGTGGCCCTCACCAAGGGTGGCGTGACTGACCTCGCGAGGACCGCTGGCAGGACCAGCCTCGCGAGGGAGGTTGAGGGATCAGCCTCGTTAGGATCGCCCACAAGGCAACACAGGCCTCCCTCCTCTTCCACCTCAGCCGAGGAGGAACGAAGACCATCATCAGGACGAAGGGGCTGGGGGCTTCCAGGAGCCGCACGCAATCGCCTGCATCTTGGGCGGCGCTCAGGCCCCAGCCTCTCAGCGCATCTTCAAACAGTTTGCTCGCGAGGTGAATGCAGTCCTCCCCAAGCTTGAGGCCACGCGCCCTCTCAGGTGGTTAGCGTGCGCTATTACTTTCAGCTCAGCGGATCAGCTCAAGTGCGCAGCCACGGCCGGAGTCCTCCCAATGCTTTGCTCCCCAATCATCAGCAATGTGCAAGTCACCAGGACCCTCATCGATGGCAGAGCAGGACTCAACATCCCGTCCGTCGAGACGTTCAACAATCTCCAAGTGCCATACAATTAGCTTCAGCCAACCAAGCCTTTCTCAGGAGTCACTGATGGTTCCACTGTTCCGATAGGGCAAGTCCGCCTTCCTGTCACCTTTGGGCAGCATGACAACTACCGCACCGAGCTCATTGACTTCGTCGTTGCCCACATTCGCCTGCCATACAATGCCATCCTCAGGTACCCAGCCCTGGCCAAGTTCATGGCAGTGACTCATCACGGCTACAATGTCCTCAAGATGCCAGGAAGCGGTGGAGTCATCACAGTGCCTTGTGAGGAGAGGGATGCAGTGTGTTCTCTGGAGCGTGCATTTCAGGCTGCGGCAATCGAAGACCCAGATCACAGGAGCGGAAGACTTCCCGAGGCAGTCTCTAAGAAGAAGAAGACATCACCTGGTCCGAACCCTCGGGAGGCAGGCCCCTCAGGATCCGCGCCTGTTCAAAGGACGCCACCTTCCATCGCATAGGAAGGTGCGCCCAGCGCCCTCCCCGGGCAAGGCTTGGGGGCTCTCTCCTGGAGGGCCATCGACTTTGCCAAGATCACGAGGGAGGCGCTCGGGCACCATTTGGAGGCATGCTTCAAAGCACGTTTCCCTCAGGAAGGAGCAAGACAAGGAGGGCCAAACCCGCGGGAGTTCATCAGCGAGATCATTCAGGAGCTGCAGGAGTCAAGAGTCATGAGTGGCAGCCGCCGCTTACCCACCGTAGCTCCCCATCCACGCGAGGATGGTGGGCTGCGTGTCTGCATCAACGTACCAGGGCTCAACCGAGCCGCCTCTCAGGAGCGCTTCTGGCCCTCACGTGTGGAATCTGCGAAGGTCCACCCCATAGCTATGTTCGCATGCCTTTCGGCCTGCCGAATGCGGCTGCTGCGCATCAACGCCTCATAAGGAGCATTTTGGAGGCTCAGGAGGTCAGGCATTCCGCAGTCCTGGCGGAGATAGAGATGGTCCTCGAGGAGCCGCCTGCGCCCCTGGAGCCCCCCAAGGCTCCTCGGCTTGGGGGCTCATGAGGATCGGTTTCCTCAGCGTGAGTCGTCAGCTACTTCAGCATCCCTTCATCTCCAACATCATCAGGTGACATCCTTCGAGTTTCATTTTCATTTGGGAGCGCCCCCAGGGATGCATCGTTCCCAGGCTGCGTGTGTCCGTCCCTGCGGCATGTATCCCTTTTGCTCATGTCTTTAGGTTACTTTGTTGGGGGTGCCCCTTGGGCTGCATTATCCCCAAGCCGCTCGGGCCTGACCCAGGGCATGTATCTCTCGCGTGTTTATTCAGGTCGTGCATTTGACCCGCCATGATTATTACTTGATGCCTGTGATGGCACCCTTCTTCCCTCATGCCAGCCGCTTGCACGTTAAAAGGGGGGGTACTTGAGCATCGCGACTCATGGACTCTTACTAGCTCTCCAGCCCTCACCTCCTGGCCTTGTCCATGGCATCGCGACCTGACATACCAGCACGGCTGAGCTCACTCGAGGGCCGGGACCTGAGGACGTAGAGCGTCGGCATCTAACCAAATTTGTAGGAGAACATTACAAATAAAGGCCCAGAGCCAGGCGCAACCCGCCTTGAGCTAGGGCCCCGTGAGTCCCGTGCTGCCTCACGGGTGCCCAGATACACCTCGTCATGCCCTACCGTGCCAGCCACGTGTCAGGGCGGGGCTGTACACACCCCGGGGGCTCCTCCCAAAGGGGAGTTCCCTCCCACGCACCAGTGGAAGCACCATGCTCCGTGCTGGCTGACGACACTGCCGAGGAGTGGCTATGCCCGTACAGATACAGAAGCGCTATGCTCTGCGTTGGTGATAAACAACTGAGGGTGGCCCCCGGCCGCATCAACCTCAGGGAGCCCAGAGCTTAGTGTTTGGACGTATTGTAATGCCTCCCCTCGGGAGTGCCGCGTGAGGGGGCTGGGCACAAGGGCTATGCCTAGGTCACGCCCAGGCGCGCGCCACCCAGCCAGGCCCCTCGGGCCTGGTTCGTCGCACGCCCCTCCCCGAGCGGAGCCAAGGTACGAAGGCCGTTTGAACGTCAAGGGGGACTCCTGAGCATCGCGACTCGGGAGCCTAACTGGTCACGTAGCCCCTCACCCCTTAGTTCCGAAAGGCTAATGGAGGTTGAGGTATGCGCGGGGTCGGGCTCTGCCGACGTAGAACAGTAGATCCACTCCTACACCTACCCTCCCTACTTGCTGTTCGCGCGTCAAGGGGGACTACTGAGCATCGTGACTCGGGAGCCTAACTGGTCACGTAGCCCCTCACTCCTTGGTCCCGTCCTGGTTTCCGGTCGGGGCTAACGGCAGCTGAGGTATGCGCGGGGCCGGGCTCTGCCGACGTAGAACACAAGCAAGTAGGAAGGAAAAGTGCAAATCTCAAGGAATTCAAAAGCAAATATTACAGTCCATAGGTTGTTTTCACAACGCCAAACACAAGTTTAAACGCCTCCACGAGGCATGATGCATGTTGCAGGAACTACAACAGGACATGAGCCGCGAAGGGGTCACTTTCCGGTGGTGATATCGCTGGTGGTGGAGTTGCGCTGGGCGGCTTCACCTCGCGGAGCCCCAGGGTTGGCAGCATCTCGCCTTGGCTTGGTGCTGAAGGCGCGGAACTTCGCCAGCAGGGCTTCCGCTCGACCCTTCACCGCCTCAGCAGCGGTAGCGGCAAGCTCACGGCTCGCAGGCTCCAGCAGGCTGTCAAGATTGACGTTGGGGTTGCGAAGATAGACGTGGGTGAAGACACGCGTTAGCGCTGCAGAAGAAAGGACACGCGCCACGGCCTCAGCCGTGGGTCCAAGGCCGATGGCGACATCTTCAAGTGTGCGGACCAGGAAGGGAAGCAACTTGGTGGGGCCATCCTCGGTGCCAGCTAGCGGCTTTTCCAGGCTGCCGTTGTAAAGTGTCTTCAGCGAGGCGCCATGGCTTGCTAAGATGCGGGGTTGAAGCAGATCTGGAGGATTTCGGAAGCAAGAAGGAGGAGAGCAAGAATGGGGATCTAACTAATTTTGGTGGTGTTTTCCGTCGTCATTTGAAGACCGAAGAAGAGTTTTTCCTCTAAATCTTGCCCATTCTCCCGAAGATTCATGGTTCTAGCTTCTTGTTATCCTCGAGAATTATTCCATTTGTCAGATATTTTTTTTCATCCATCTGGAGTATGTCAGGAGTTGTTTTTCCATTTCTTTTCACCGGGGTCCATCGTTCCAGAAGAATTCTTCGTCCTCACATTTCAGCTATCGTTATCCAATTATCCCGGTGCTTCGTTCAAGTGTTCTTTAATTAGCTCATGATCTCTTTGTTCTTTTGCATCTAAATCCCCTCTAGCATATTTGTACTTCTAATTCTTCCCGGTGATTCATTCTCTTTCATCAGTCATTTTCCGAATTCTAACGGTGGTTCATTCAGATTCTTTTTCCTTTGTCATCATATTAATTCATTCGTTCTTTTCAATCCTACCGGTGGTTCAGGAAGACCTTCTCAAATTTGCGACATGTCACTTCTCAATCCTTTTCAAGAAGAATAAGTAGTATGCAAAAATCCATTGCTTGTCATCAATTCAATTTGATGAAGGATAAGCATACAATAAATCTTATTCTTATTCCATCCAAGTGAGTAATCCTTTCCTTCAGAGTTTGTTCTTCATGAATAAATTCTAGTTCCAAGTGCTTTCATCTTTTCTTTTCCGGAGTTCAAAATTACCTCGGCTATCTCGTCGGAACCTCCATCTAAAGCATCGCAAGCTTTAATCTTATTCTTTTCATCCTTCAATTCTACCTCATTGTCCTTTTGTTTACCGGAGTTCCTCATGGTGGTTCTTTATGATTTAATTAATTCTTTCAAGAGTTCATCAAGATTCCTGTTGGCGGAGTTGAAGTATCTTTTCTTCTCGCGTCTCGAAGTGCAATTAATTCTCCGTATTCTTTTGAAGTGGAGTTTTGCATTTCTTCGGTCTTCTAAGTTATCCAATCATTTCTGTTTGCGGCCGTTTATCACCTCATATTTTCTGAGATGTTATCCATAAGTCCATGACAAGATTATTCTTTTCGTTGTTGAATTTTCTCAACAACTCCATTCAATCTTTTCTTCTAAGGTTGCTTTCTATTTCATTCGTGGCACAAGTTGTCATTTTCTTCTCCGTTCTTTTCATTCAACTCTTTTAAATTCTTTCCGGAGGTTTTGTGTCATGTCTTCGTCAGTTATCATTCCATCCCCTCAAGTTCATGTTCTCTTCCTTCCATTTTCAGCTGGAGTGCTGCCTAAATCCTTTCAGTCTTATTCGTTTCTTATCTCATTCTAACCGGAGTGGTTTCATAGTCTATCTGATTCAGTGAGCGTTCAATTCTCGTCATTGTCATCGTTCCTCTCTTCTTCTCGAGTGCTCTCGATTCTTTGCTTCTTCTCTTGAGTTCTTGCTTCACCTCATCCATTTTCCCTTCCGTCTCGGTCCTAAGATCTCGGGACAAGATCTCTTGTTAGTGGAGGAGTGTTGTAACGCCCCGGATTCGTTGCGCCAGGTGTTTGCCAGTTATTCACCGTCGTTGCCATGTCATTTGCTTGCGTGTTGCATTTTGTCATGTCATCATGTGCATCTCATTTTGCATGCGTGTTCGTCTCATGCATCCGAGCATTTTCCCTGTTGTCCGTTTTGCAATCTGGCACTCCTATGTTCCTCGGCGTCCCCCTTTTTGTCTCCTGTTGTGAGCGGGTGTTAAACGTTCTCGGAATGGACCAAGTCTTGCCAAGCGGCCTTGGTATAGCACCGGTAGACCGCCTATCAAGTTTCGTGCCATTTGGAGGTCGTTTGGTACTCCAACGGTTAACCGGGTAACCGTAAAAGCCTCTTTTGTGTTGCAGCCCAACACCCTTCCAAAGTGGCCCAAAACCCAGTAAACTCCCCTCCATGCTCTCGGTCGTTCGATCATGATCGTGTGGGCGAAACCCGCTCCTCATTTGGACTCTCCTAGCTCCCAGAATCTATAAATAGGTGCCCTCCCCCAAATTTCCGCGGATCAAACCCTAGCCTCGCTCTCTCTACGCCGCCGGACACGTCTACCCACCGACGGACATGTCCACCTCACCGCCGCAGCCAACCCGTGTGCGCCACGTGGCCCGCGCCCACTTCCCCCCGCCGTCGCTCGCCGGCCTCCCGGGGCCCAGGCGGGGCCCTCCCGGCCCGTCTGCGCCCGCCCGCCGACCAACCGCGCCGCCCGTGCCCGGAGCCCAGCGCGTCGCCCCGCCTTTCTCCTCCACCTCTGTCGCCGGCCACCGTCGCCGCCATCGCCGGCGTCAGCCACCTCTGCCCGCATCGCACGTCCCCAACTCCGGCGCCCTGCAGCCACCGCCTCGCCTCCTACCGAAGCCCCTCCCCGTCGCCCGCCGGTGCCGCCTTCGTCCCGCGGCCTCGCCGGCAACCGCTGCCCCTCCGGCGCGCTCCCCGATGCCTCTGCTCGCACCACCGTGTCGCCGCCTCGGCACTCCGCCGGCCTCCGCCAGCTCGCTGTCCCGCGCCACAGGTCCGGGCGCCGCCGCCGCGCCCCGCCGCCGACGTCCTTCGATCGCCCTGACCTCGCCAGCCCCTTCTCGCTCCTCAGCTCCGGCGAGAAGACCGGTGAACCTCGTAGCCTGTGCCGAAGAACCCTAGACCTGGAATTTGAGGTTGATCCCGTTATTTTCGTCTAAGTCCCTGTTATTCTGACATTATCATGCCATGTTCATCGCATCATATCTCTGCATCCGTAGCTCCGTTTCGTGCGTGTAATATGTCAAATTGTTCGACTCAATGAGTACTTCATTTCGTTCCATTGCATCATGTTCATTTGAGCTCATCTTGATGTCTGAATCATCGTTGCAAGAGTGCTATATGATGTTGTCTGCTGTCTGTTAACAGAACATGCTCATTTGTCACTTTTGCCATGTTTGATGTGTACATCCTATGAGGTTGATGTCTACATGTGTTTTGAACTATGCCATGTCTTCTTTACATAGGTGCTTACCATGTATTTTTGTGATCAATGTGGTGACTAGCACAAGCATGTAAACTAGGCTTCCTGATGTTGCTGATTTTAGTCCCTGTTCTGCTGTTATTTTGATGCCATGTAAACATGATGCTACACAGAGATCCAAGAATATTTTGAGATACTTCAGTAAGGATGCTTTGAACATATGGTTTTTCTCTAGCCATTAATGCCCCTGGTTGAAATTATGGAGTAGTCTAGCATGTCATTTTCGTGCTCTACTTTTGCTACAAAATATTTCCTGGCAGATTGTTTACATGTTATTAAATTTTGCCAAGGTTGTTGTAGTTGATCCTTGCATGCTTTGAACTTGTTCTTGCCTTGGTTACCTTCATAAACATGTCTTCTTGCTGATGCTATGCTTATCTTGTCATGCAATGACTTGTGGTGAGTGAATCGAGCTTGTTAAGTAGTGTACTTGCTGTTACTGTTTTGCTAGGTTGAATCTGTTATTTCGTGCTGCTATGTAAACCTGCTTCTACAAATCATTCTATGCATAATATGGAGATGTTCACTAAAGGTGTTTTGTTATACATGTTATGCTCTATCCATAAATGCCCCTGGTTGCAACTATATCCTGCTGTAGATTGTTGTAATCTTGCTCCAAAGTTGCTAAATAATGTTGCTGTCAGCCTGTTAACATTAAGTTCAGTTGTTGCCATGATTGTTGCTAGTGTTCCATGCACCCTATGAATTTGCTCTTGCCATGCTTAGCTTAATAAACATGTCTTCTTACTGTTGGTTGCCTTACCATGCCATGTATTGCTCTGTGGTGAGTGGTACAAGCTCATCTACATGCCTACTTATCGTTGTTCCTGCCATGTTTGAATCTGTAATATAACTTGCCATGTTTACATGGGTGCCATCATATTTTTTGATCCTTTTTGGCTCATGGTCAGTAAGGGACTTTTGTTCTATGCATGTAGTAGTATCATGCCATGTCTTTGTTTGCCATGATAAGTTCATGTAACATGTTGTTTGATAGTTCTAAACATTGCAACCTGATGTTATTTTCTGCAAAGTCTGAACTGTTATTATTTGCAATCTTGCCATGTGTGTTTGAGCATGTTCTAGTGATTTCTGGAGATAGCTCAGTGTTCATGTTTTGTTATGCATTACCTGTACATCATGCCCATGCCTTTTGTTTTCTTGTTGAGGTACTGTAGCATGTTGTTTTGATACTTGCAAGATGCCTAGTTGCTGTTTTGGATAGATTGTTGCTATAACTTGTATAGTGTGTGTGTGTGCTCTATATGAAACTTGCTTGATTTTGCATGTAGTTTCATATTATCATGTTGCATCCTTGTTTTGAGGTGTTTGCTTGATGTTTGTATGCATTTTGCATCAATGCCATGTTTAACTTGTTTTGCTCATATCTTCTAGGCCGTAGCCCCGAACTAAATGAACTTTATATGTAACTTGACTAGAATTTCGTGTAGATCATCTTTGTGCATCTTAACTTGCTGTTTAACAACTTGAACATAAGGTTTATTCAGATCTGGACCAACTTCGAAATTTGCATATGAGGACTTACCAGAATTGTTATATGTTGTTTCCGGCCTCATTTAAACTTGCCTTGATGTGTTGCTCTTGTTTGCATCATCTCTTGCCATGAGTAGCTTCATGTAGCCTTGTCATGCATAATGCTTGTTGTGCATCATGCCTTGTTCATGTGTGGTGTGTTTACCATGTTGTGTGCTTCTTCTCGATAGTTCCCATTTCGTTGCGATCGTGAGGATTCGTTCGTCTACGCTTGGTTCATCTTCGTGGCTTCATCTTCTTCATGGACTCGTTCTTCTTCCTTGCGGGATTTCAGGCAAGATGACCGCTACCCAGGATCTCACTACTATCATTGCTATGCTAGTTGTTTCGTTCTATCGCTATGTTGCGCTACCTATCATTGACACTTCAAGCCTCCCAAATTGCCATGAACCTCTAACCTTTGACACCCTTCCTAGCAAACCGTTGCTTGGCTATGTTACCGCTTTGCTCAGCTGCTCTTATAGCGTTGTTAGTTGCAGGTGAAGTTGAAGATTGCTCCATGGTGGACAGGATTTTTTGTTGGGATATCACAATATCTCTTATATTATTAATGCATCTATATTCTTGGTAAAGGGTGGAAGACTCGGCCTTATGCCTGGTGTTTTGTTCCACTCTTGTCGCCCTAGTTTACGTCATACCGGTGTTATGTTCCCGGATTTTGCGTTCCTTATGCAGTTGGGTGATTGATGGGACCCCCTTGACAGTTCGCTTTGAATAAAACTCCTCCAGCAAGGCCCAACATTGGTTTTACCATTTGCCTCACCACCACCTACTTTTTCCTTTGGGAGTCGCTCTCTCGAGGGTCATCTTTATTTTAGCCCCCCAGGCCAGTGCTTGTCTAAGTGTTGGTCCGAACCGAGCAACCTGCGGGGCCACCTCGGGGCAACTCGAGGGCTGGTTTTACTCGTAGCTTGACTTATCCGGTGTTGCCCTGAGAACGAGATATGTGCAGCTCCTATCGGGATTGTCGGTGCATCGGGCGGTTTTGCTGGTCTTGTTTTACCGTTGTCGAAATGTCTTGTAAACCGGGATTCCGAGTCTGATCGGGTCTTCCTGGGAGAAGGTATATCCTTCGTTGATCGCGAGAGCTTATCATGGGCTAAATTGGGACACCCCTACAGGGTATAAACTTCCGAAAGCCATGCCCGTGGTTATGGGCAGATGGGAATTTGTTAATGTCCGGTTGTAGATAACTTGACACCAGATCCAAATTAAAACGCATCAACCGCGTGTGTAGCCGTGATGGTCTCTTTTCGGCGGAGTCCGGGAAGTGAACACGGCTTTTGGGTTATGTTTGACGTAAGTAGGAGTTCAGTATCACTTCTTGATCATTGCTAGCTTCACGACCGTTCCTTTTGCTCTCTTCCCGCTCTTACTTGCGTATGTTAGCCACCATATCATGCTTAGTCGCTGCTGCAACCTCACCACTTTACCCCTTCCTTTCCCTCTAAGCTTTGCTAGTCTTGATACCCCTGGTAATGGGATTGCTGAGTCCTCGTGGCTCACAGATTACTACAACAACAGTTGCAGGTACAGGTTATGCGATGATCATGATGCGAGAGCGATGTTTGCTTGCGTTGAGTTCTTCTTCTGCTTCTTCGATCAGGGGATAGGTTCCAGGTCGGTAGCCTGGGCTAGCAGGGTGGATGTCGTTTGAGTTTCTATTTGTGTTTCATCCGTAGTCGGATGATGCTCTAATGTATTGTGATGTTGTATTCGTGTGGCATTGTATGCCTCTTGTATGTATCCCCATCTATTTTGTAATGTTGATGTAATGATATCCACCTTGCAAAAGCGTTTCAATATGCGGTTCTATCCTTGGTGGGACCTTCGAGTCTCTTTAGGATAGTATCACATATTGGGCGTGACAGAAAGGAATATCAAACGGAGTCCAAACGGAATGAAACCTTCGGGAGCGATCTTTTTGGAACAAACGTGATCCAGGGGACTTGGAGTGGATGTCAAGCAACACAGGAGGCGGCCACGAGGGTGCCCGGTGCTCCCCCTATAGATGGGTATGCCCCCCACCCTCGTGGGCCCCTCAAGCGTCCACCGACCAACTTCTTCCTCCTATATATACCCACGTACCTTGACACCATCGAGGAGCACCACGAAAACCTAATTCCATCGCCGCAACCTTCTGTATCCGTGAGATCCCATCTTGGAGCCTTCGCTGGTGCTCCGCCGGAGGGGGAATCAACCATGGAGGGCCTCTACATCATCTCCAAGGCTTCTACGAGGAGTTGTGAGTAGTTTACCATAGACCTTGGGTCCATAGTTATTAGCTAGATGGCTTCTTCTCTCTCTTTGAATCTCAATACAAAGTTCTCCTCGATCTCCTTGGAGATCTATTCGATGTAACTCTTTTTGCGGTGTGTTTGTTGAGATCCGATGAATCGTGGGTTTATGATCAAGTTTATCTATGAGAAATATTTGAATCTCCTCTGAATTATTTTATGTGTGATTAAGTTATCTTTGCAAGTCTCTTCGAATTATCAATTTGGTTTGGCCTACTAGATTGATCTTTCTTGCAATGGGAGAAGTGCTTAGCTTTGGGTTCAATCTTGCGGTGTCCTTTCCCAGTGACAACAGGGGCAGCAAGGCACGTATTGTATTGTTGCCATCGAGGATAAAAAAATGGGGTTTATATCATATTCCATGAGTTTATCCCTCTACATCATGTCATCTTTCTTAATGCGTTACTCTGTTCTTTATGAACTTAATACTCTAGATGCATGCTGGATAGCGGTCAATGTGTGAAGTAAGAGTAGTAGATGCAGGCCGGAGTCGGTCTACTTGTCACGGACGTGATGCCTATATACATGATCATGCCTAGATAATCTCATAATTATTCGCTTTTCTATCAATTGCTCAACAGTAATTTGTTCACCCACCATAATACTTATGCTATCTTGAGAGAATCCACTAGTGAAACCTATGGCCCCGGGGCTATCTTTTATCATATAAGCTTTCAATCTACTTTGATTTGCATCTTTACTTTTTGAATCTACATCATAAAAATACCAAAAATATTTATCTTATCATATTATCTCTATCAGATCTCACTTCCGCAAGTGGCCGTGAAGGGATTGACAACCCCTTTATTTCGTTGGTTGCGAGGTTCTTGTTTGTTTGTGTAGGTGCGTGGGACTTTTGAGGAGCCTCCTACTGGATTGATACCTTGGTTCTCAAAAACTGAGGAAAATACTTACGCTACTTTGCTGCATCACCCTTTCCTCTTCAAGGAAAACCAACGCATGCTCAAGACGTAGCAAGAAGGATTTCTGGCGCCGTTGCCGAGGAGGTCTTCGCTCAAGTCAAGACATACCAAGTACCCATCACAAACTCATCTCCCTCGCATTACATTATTTGCCATTTGCCTCTTGTTTTCCTCTCCCCCACTTCACCCTTGCCGTTTTATTCGCCCTCTCTTTTCCTAATCTCTCATCTCTCTTTCGCATGCCTTTTTTGTTTGCTTGTGTGTTGGATTGCTTGTCACGATGGCGCAAGATAATACCAAATTGTGTGACTTTTCCAATACGAATAATAATGATTTCCTTAGTACTCCGATTGCTCCTCTTAATGATGTTGAGTCTTGTGAAATCAATGCTGCTTTGCTGAATCTTGTTATGAAAGATCAATTCTCCGACCTTCCTAGTGAAGATATCGCTACCCATCTAAACAACTTTGTTGATTTGTATGAGATGCAAAAGAAGAAAGATACGGATAATGATATTGTTAAATTGAAGTTATTTCCGTTTTCACTTAGAGATCATGCTAAAGTTTGGTTTTCGTCTTTTCCTAAGAATAGTATTGATTCGTGGAATAAGTGCAAAGATGCTTTTATCTCTAAGTATTTTCCCCGCTAAGATCATCTCTCTTAGGAACGATATTATGAATTTTAAACAACTTGATCATGAGTATGTTACCCAATCTTGGGAAAGAATGAAATTAATGATTCGCAATTGCCCTACTCATGGTTTGAATTTATGGATGATCCTACAAAATTTCTATGCCGGATTGAATTTTGCTTCTAGAAATCTTTTAGATTCGGCTGCGGAGGCACTTTTATGGAAATCACCTTAGGAGAAGCTACTAAACTCCTTGATAATATTATGGCTAATTATTGTCAATGGCACACCAAAAGATCTACTAGTAAAAAAGTGCATGCTATCAAATAAATTAATGTTTTGAGTGGAAAGATGGATGAACTTATGAAATTGTTTGCTACTAAGAGTGATCCTATTGATCCCAGTGATATGCCTTTGTCTACTTTGATTGAGAATAATAATGAATCTTTGGATGTGAATTATGTTGGTAGGAATAATTTTGGTAACAATGCTTATAGAGGAAACATTAATCCTAGACGGTTCCCTAGTAATTCCTCTAATAATTATGGAAATTCCTACAATAATTCTTATGGTAATTTTAATAAGATTCCCTCTGATTTTGAGAATAGTGTTAAAGAATTTATGATCTCTCAAAATAATTTTAATGCTTTGCTTGAAGAAAAATTGCTTAAAGTTGATGATTTGGCTAGGAACATTGATAGACTTTTGCTTGATGTTGATTCTTTGCAACTTAGATCTACTCCTCCTAAGCATGATACCAATGAGTCTCTCAAAGCTATGCGAATTTTTATTGATGAGTGCAAAGAAAGAACCGCTAGATTGCATGCTAAGAAAGATTGCTTTGTAAAGGTGTGTTCTTCTAGTTTCCACGAAAATAATGATGAAGATCTAAAAGTTATTGATGTTTTCCCTATTAAATCTTTGTTTTTCAATATGAATCTTAATAATGATGGGACTCGAGATGAGTCAACTTTAGTTAAAAGGCATCCCAATGATTCGGAGTTTGTAGATCTTGATGCTAAATTTGGTAAAAGTGGGATTGGAGAGGTGAAGACTTTAAATAGCATTGAACCCACTATATTGGATTTCAAGGAATTTAATTATGAAAATTGTTCTTTAATAGATTGTATTTCCTTGTGGCAATCCGTGTTGAATTCTCCTCATACTTATAGTCAAAATAAAGCTTTTACCAAACATATTGTTGATGCCTTTATGCAATCTTATGATGAAAAACTTAATTTGGAAGTTTCTATACCTAGAAAACTTTATGATGAGTGGGAACCTACTATAAAGATTAAAATTAAAGACCATGAGTGTTATGCTTTATGTGATTTGGGTGCTAGTGTTTCCACGATTCCGAAAACTTTATGTGATATTCTAGGTTTCCACGATTTTGATGATTGATCTTTAAATTTGCATCTTGCGGATTCCAACATTAAGAAACCCCTGGGAAGGATCAATGATGTTCTTATTGTTGCAAATAGGAATTATGTTCCCGTAGATTTTATTGTTCTTGACATAGATTGCAATCTTTCTTGTCCTATTATTCTTGGTAGACCTTTCCTTAGAACAAATGGTGCAATTATTGATATGAAGGAAGGGAATATTAGATTCCAATTTACATTAAGGAAAGGCACGGAGCACTTTCCAAGAAAGAAAGTTAAATTACCTTATGAATCTGTCATGCGAGCTACTTATGAATTGAGTGCCAAAGATGGCACTACTTAGATATATCCTCGCTTTTATGCCTAGCTAGGGGAGTTAAGCGATAGCGCTAGTTGGGAGGCAACCCAATTTTATCTTTGTTTTTTGTTTTTGATTTTGTTAGTAATAAAATTTTCATATAGCTTCTGTTTAGATGTGTTATTATATTTTGATTAGTGTTTGTGCAAAGTAGAACCTATAGGATAACCTACGATGATAGTTAATTTGATTCTGCTGAAAAACAGAAACTTTGCGTGCATGAAAATAATTTTAGTAATTCACAGAAATGTGATTTTGTGTTTATTATTCTTGTTGTAGATCAACAGACAAATTTCCCAGGACTTACTATTTTTGTAGGAATTTTAGAGTTCCAGAAGTATTCGAGAGTTACACATTGCTACAGACTGTTCTGTTTTTCATAGATTCTGTTTTTCGTGTGTTGTTTGCTTATTTTGTTGCATCTATGGCTAGTATGTAGGGGTATGAACCATAGAGAAGTTGGAATATAGTAGGTTTAACACCAATATAAATAAAGAATGAGTTCATTACAATATCTTATGTGGTGGTTTTTCTTTCTTGCACTAACGGAGCTTATGAGATTTCCTGTTGTGAAGTTTTCAAGTTTTGAGTAAAGATTTGATGGATTATGGAATAAGGAGTGGCAAGAGCCTAAGCTTGGGGATGCCAATGGCACCCCAAGATATTCAAGGATAACCAAAAGCCTAAGCTTGGGGATGCCCCGGAAGGCATCCCCTCTTTCGTCTTCGTCTATGGCTAACTTTACTTGGAGCTATATTTTTATTTGCCACATGATATGTGTTTTGCTTGGAGTGTCTTGAATGATATTTGTCTTTTCTAACTAGTTTTGCATAATCATCCTTGCTGTACACACCTTTTGGAGCTATATTTTTATTCGCCACATGATATGTGTTTTGCTTGGAGTGTCTTGAATTATATTAGTCTTTTCTAACTAGTTTTCCACAATCATCCTTGCTGTACACACCTTTTGGGAGAAGCCCACTTGATTAGAATTTATTAGAATACGCTATGTGCTTCACTTATATCTTTTGAGGTAGATAGTTTTGCTGTAGTGCTTCACTTATATATTTTTAGAGCACGGCGGTGGCTTGATTTTGTAGAAATTGTTGATCTCTCATGCTTCACTTATATTATTTTGAGAGTCTCTTAGAACAACATGGTATTTGCTATGGTTATAAAATTGGTCCTAGAATGATGGGCATCCAAGTTGGGTATAATAAAAACTATCATAGAAAGTGAATTGGATGCTATGATCAATTTGATGCTTGATAATTGTTTTGAGATATAGAGATGGTGATATTAGAGTCATGCTAGCTGGGTGATTATGAATTTAAAGAATACTTTTGTTGAACTTTGTGATTCCCGTAGCATGCACGTATGGTGAACCGCTTTGTGACGAAGTTGGAGCACAATTTTATTTATTGATTGTCTTCCTTATGAGTGGCGGTCAGGGACGAGCGATGGTCTTTTCCTACCAATCTATCCTCCTAGGAGCATGCGCATAGTACTTTGTTTTCAATGACTTGTAGATTTTTGCAATAACTATACGAGTTCTTTATGACTAATGTTGAGTCCATGGATTATACGCAATCTCACCTTCCACCATTGCTAGCCTCTCTTGTGCAGCGCAACTTTCGCTGGTACAAAACACCCACCATATACCTTCCTCAAAACAGCCACCATACCTACCTATTATGGCATTTCCATAGCCATTCTGAGATATATTGCCATGCAACTTTCCACCGTTCCGTTTATATGACACACATCATCATTGTCATAATTATGTACACGCGGCAGAAATGTGATCGCTTGATTGGGACTGGGACGGAAGCCGAATTGCTAGTCAAGCTCTGGACGAACTGGACCATCCTTGTGCAGCGTAGTCCGGACTCTCTTGACGGTGTCCGGGGGCTTTAGTGCCGAATTGAGGTTCTGCCTAAAAAGACTACTCTCTAGTTCTGTTGCAAGGGTCGTGGTGTGCTCCTCGGTACGGAGGGAGCGCTCTGTGTTTCCATTGACTGTGATAACACCGCGTGGTTCAGGCATCTTGAGCTTGAGGTAGGCATAGTGCCGCACCACATTGAATCGAGCGAATGTGGTTCGTCCGAGCAGTGCATGATAGCCACTGCGGAAGGGGACGATATCGAAGATTAACTCTTCGCTTCGGAAATTGGCCGGGGATCTAAAGACCACTTCCAGTGTGATTGATCCCGTACAACAGGCCTCTACACCTGGTATGACACCTTTAAAGGTGGTTTTTGTGGGCTTGATGCTTGAGGGATCGATACCCATTTTGCACATTGTATCCTGATAGAGCAGGTTCAGGCTGCTGCCACCATCCATGAGGACTCGCGTGAGGTGGAATCCGTCAATAATTGGGTCAAGGACCAGTGCGGCTGAACCGCCATGACGGATACTGGTCGGATGGTCCCTGTGATCGAAGGTGATCGGACAGGAGGACCTTGGGTTGAACTTTGGGGCGACTGGATCCATCGCGTAGATGTCCCTGAGTGCACGCTTGCGATCCCTCTTGGGGATATGGGTGGCGTATATCATGTTCACCATTTTGATTTGGGAGGGGGATTTCTTTTGTCCCCCTATGTTCGGTGGTCGGGGTTCCTCGTCATCGTCCTCTCTTTGTGACCCTTTATCCTTATTCTCGGCATTTAACTTGCAGGCCTGTTTGAAAAACCAACATTCCCTATTGGTATGATTCGCTGGTTTATCAGCAGTGCCATGGATTTGGCATGGTCGATCTTGTATGCGGTCCAGACTGGATGGGCCCGGATTATTTCTCTTAAATGGCTTCTTCTGCTGACCAGACTTAGAGCCACTGAATCCGGTGTTGACCGACGTGTCTTCGGTGTTGTCACCGTTGTTTTGATGCTTATGTTTGTTGCGTCGGGGCTTGCCATTGTTGTTTCTGGCTTCAAAATTGCCAGGTTCGCTTGTATTGTTATTGCTACGGGCTAGTCAGCTATCTTCGCCCACACAGAAGAGGGTCATGAGTGCCGTAAGGGCTGACATGGACTTTGGTTTTTCCTGGCCAAGGTGTCTGGCTAGCCATTCGTCGTAGATGATGTGCTTAAAGGCCGCTAGGGCTCCGGCGTCCGGACAGTCGATGATCTAGTTCTTTGTAGTTAGGAACCGAGTCTAGAATTTCCTGGCCGACTCTCCGGGCTGTTGGATTATGTGACTTAGGTCATCGGCATCTGGAGGTCGGACATATGTTCCCTGGAAGTTGTCCAGGATGGCGTCCTCCAATTCCTCCCAGCTGCCAATAGAGTTTTCAGGCAGACTGTTTAACTAGTATCTAGCTGGTCCATTGAGTTTAAGCGGGAGGTACTTGATGGCGTGAAGATCTTCACCGCGAGCCATAAGAATGTGGAGAAGGAAGTCCTCAATCCACACCGCGGGGTCTATTGTGCCATCATACGATTCGATATTGACTTGTTTAAACCCTTCTGGGAAATCATGTCCCATTACTTCGTCAGTGAAGCAAAGGGGGTGTGCGGCGCCTCTATATCAGGCCAAGTCGTGACGTAGCTCGGATGGAGCTCGTCTGTGGTTTTCGGCCCGGACATGGTTATGTTTGTCACGTTCAGCCAGATGGCCATCGTCACGCATCGAGGCACGCCCCCATGATCCATAGATTGATCTTGTCTGACCTGCTCTCTTTTCCAAATCACATCGCAGGTCATGTGTATATCCTCGAGCTGTTGTATTTCTGTTTGTTCGGCGAGGTAGTGCGGGCTGGTGTTCTGCTTGAAGTGCCGCTTTGTCCCGGCCACATGGTGGCTGGTCAGCCGCATTGTACCTTGGTAGGAAGGGCTCCAGCGCCTCATCATCGAACTATGGTAACAGTTTGCGCTTCGGGTAGCTTTTGGTTGGGCGCTCGAGGCCATATTCCTCGGCTGCCAAGACATCAGTCCATCTTTCATTGAGCAGATCTTGATTAGCTTGAAGCTGATGTTGCTTCTTTTTTAGGCTTCTTGCAGTGGCCATTATCTGACACTTAAAGCATTTCTATTCGGCGGGCTCTTCAGGCATGATGAAATCTTCATCACCGAGGCTAACCTCGCCCTCGGAGAGCGGAAGGTTGTTGCTATCCTCCGAGTCTTCTTCATGGCCTGTTCGCCAGGGCTGACTCGCCCATCCTCCCGTTCCTCCTGTTTGGAGGTCGACTCAACGGGGTCTTCATTGTTTTCGGCACCGTCCGGAGTGTTGTCCTCTTGTGTGACAATATTGCTAATTTTACTACAGTGTGGCTTAGAGCGGCACCGCTGACATTGGCACTTCGAGTGTATCTCAGGAGGTTTATCCTCGACCGGATTTCCATCGCCGCTGTTGTTTTCTTTGGGTGTATCCACCATGCATATATCATACAAGGAGGTGGCTGTCCAACGCCCTGTAGGAAGTGCTTCCTGATCCTCTCCGGCATCGTCGTCCATACTGTCGATGTCTGTGGAGTCATAGTCAAGCATGTCGGTTAAGTCGTCGACAGTGGCTATAAAGTGGGTGGTGGGTGGGACACGAAATTCTTTGTCGCTAGCTTCCCATTCGAGCCGGACATAGTTCGGCCGAGCGTTCTCCGATAAGGGGAGGGATTTTAATGATCTTAGCACGTCGCCAAAAGGCGAGTGCTGGAAGATAAACTACAAAAAAAGACACATCCGTGACATTTTGGGTCGAACAAATTTTTTCTGTCATACTTATGACACTTTCTATGATGATAACTGTAACAAAACCCGGTATCTTCATAGATGTGGTGGGCTCCTACTTCTATGACAAAAAATCATGACATAAAACGGGCTTTTTGTCTTGGGTGGTCTGGAGATGCAGCTGCATGACATTCTTTGGGCCGTCCATGATGGAAAAAACTGTGGTAGAAGCGAGGGCGAGGAAAATATCAAGGTGTTCCCGGTTACGGTGGGTGGTCAGGGCCGAGCGATGCATGGTGGTTTGTGTGTTTCTCTCGTACATGCACGAGCGTGGGTGCAAGGTGTTGGGCTCTAGCTAAACCCGAGTGAGGCGTTCGCCTACTAAACACGAGTGATTGCACTACAGGCTACGCGTTACTGAACCCAAGCGATCGATCGATGGCTGTTAACTGAACCCGATCGAGCGATTCCTTCGCTACGACTGCTAACTGAAGCCGATCGATGCTGCCTCTGGATGAACAGTGAGTGTTGCGGGGAGGGGGGGTTGGATGAACAATTCCCGGTGGGGGTGGATGGACATGACCCCGTGGTGTTGCCTCTGGATGAACAGGACCCCAATCGATCGAGCCAGCTGGGGCTGGATGAACAGGACCCTGTGGAGGGCTGGATGAACAGGACGGCCCCGTGGAGGGTTGGATGAACAGTAGACGGTTGAGGGGTGGATGAACAATAACCCGTGGAGGGGTGGTTGAACAGGAGCACGTGGAGAGGGCTGGTTGAATAGTAGCCGGTGGAGTAGCGCACGGTGGAGGCTAGATGAACAGGAGCCCGTGGATGAACAGACACAGGTGGAGGCTGTAGGAGGTCGACGATGGATGTACAGTAGCCCGTGGAGGCTGGAGGAGGTCGACAGTGGAGATGAACAGTATCCCGTGGATTCCCGTTTTGCGGTACGCCACACCCCTCCCAATGAACAGGACCCCCGTTTCAGCCGTAGCACTCCAGTACAAGTCTGTTTCCTCTGTCTTGCGGTACGCCACACCCCTCTCAATCAACAGGACCCTGTTTCGACCTTAGGAGGTCCAACACAAGTCCGTTTCCTCCGTTTTGCAGTATGCCAGACCCCTCCCAATGAACAGGATCCCGTTTCAAACGTGGTCGGTCGAACACAAGGCCGTTTCCTCTGTTCCGTGGTACGCCAGGCCTCGTTTCCATCGGCTGTTCCGTCCAAGCCCTCCTGATGAAGACGATGACGCATTCCATTCCGACCCAGCCGGTTGGCTCCCCATGAACATGATGACGACATTGTTTCTCCGTTATTCCAACCCAGCCATGTACACGAGCCCTGGCCGTACGTATGCGCGAGTAGGCATTCGAGACCCCGCCCGTATGTACGTACGTGATTGTATTTACTTTCTTGCACCCTGGCCGCTATACGTACGTGTACATGCTACGTGCGCACCTCTACTACGACACGTGCGCGCCTCTACGAGGACACGTGCGCGCCTCTACATGGACCAGTATGTACGTACATGTTCGCGACCAGAATGACAACGCTACATACACTTCGACCAGGTGGGTCCCGACTGTCAGGCACTTCCTTGCGTGCGAAGATGTAGCTGGTGGGTCCCAATAGTCAGGGGGGCGAATTGTTTTTTCTTTTTTTCTTGGACGCACTTCCTAGCGTGCGAAGATGTAGCTAGTGGGTCACAGCAGTCTGGGGGAAATGTTTTTTTCGCGAAATATAGTGGCCCGTCTGGTGGGTCCCTGCTGTCAGGTGGATGAATCATTATTTTTCGCGTAATAAGGAGCCAATTCCTTGCGCCTGCCCTGGACCCAGCTGTCAGCCTATCAACGTACAATACTCTTCTGATGGAAGTCGTTCCTTGACCATGTTGACCACGCCATGCCAAGAGCACCACGGCGATTGACAATGGCGAGGCCTAGGAAGGGGACGATGCAGAGTCGGGGAAGACGCGATAGTGGATGCCCACGCATAGAGGAGTATGAGGGTTCATTGGTTCGGCTGCGGTGTGAGGCTGCCATCGCCGCGGAATACATGGGGTGTGGGTAAGTAGAGGGATGGCCTGGCCAGCGGTGGAGGTAGTATGGGGGCGGTGAGGCCTCCGCGGCATCATAGCCGGCCATAGGAGGCTGGAGCATGCGGCACGACTAGCGCTGCTTTGGGCGGCTGGAGCAAGAAGACCAAAGGTTGAAGAAGCACTACGGCCGTTGTATGGACATCGTATGGTCACTGGAGCTAGAATCGTTCATATTGACTAAGTTGACAAAGACCTCCATCCCAATCAACTTAGTAGGCCCACAAGTCATCCTGCCACCAAGGTGGGTCCCACCTAGCAGGGGGAGTATTAATTTTTTTGTGCGTAATAAGGAGGCACTTTCGATGGGTCCGAGCTGACAGTGGGGGAATGTTTTTTCGAGAAATACGGTGGCCCATCCGGTGGGTCCCAGCAGTCAGGGGGGAAACGTTTTTTTCGCGAAATACGGTGGCCCGTCTGGTGGGTCCCTGCTATCAAGTGGAGGAATAATTATTTTCTGCGTAATAAGGAGGCACTTCCTTGCGGCTGCCGTGGACCCAGTTGTTAGCCTCTCCATCTACAGTACTCTTCCGATGGAAGTTGGTCGTTGACCACATTGAACACGCCGCTCTGAGAGCACCACGGTGGTGTACGACGGCGAGGCCTAGGAAGGGGACGACGCGGAGCCGGGGAAGACGCGGCAATGGATGCCCACGCGTAGAGGAGTATGAGGGTTCACTGGTTCGGCTGCTGTCTGAGGCTGCAGTCGCCACAGAATAACAGGGGGTGTGGGTGACTGGAGGGATGGTCTGGGCAGTGGTGGGAGTAGTGTGGGGGCGATGAGGCCTCTGTGGCAGCACAACCGGCGACGGGAGGCAGGAACAGGAGGCACGACCGGCGCTGCTTTGGGCGGCTAGAGCAAGAAGACAAAAGGTTGAAGAAGCACTACGGTCATTGGATGGACATCGTACGGTCACTGGAGCTAGGATCGTGCATATTGACTAAGTTGACAAAACCCTCCGTCCCCGTCAACTTAGTAGGTGCACTATACTGGGTGCCAACTAGCAGGGGGAGTATTCATTTTTTTTGTGCGTAATAAGGAGGCACTTCCTTGCGTGCGAAGATATAGCTGGTGGGTCCGAGCTGTCAGCGGTAGTAACGTTTTTTTCGCGAAATTCAGAGGCCCTTTTGGTGGGTCCCAGATGTTAGGTGGAGGAATCATTATTTTGCGCGTAATAAGGAGACATTTCCTTGCGTGCGGCCGTGGACCCAGCTGTCAGCCTCTCCACATACAGTCCACTTTAGATGCAGGTCAGTCGTTGACCACGTTGACCACTCTGCGCTAAGAGCACCGGGGTGGTGGATGATGGCGAGGCCAAGGAAGGGAATAACACGGAGCCAGGGAAGACTCGGCAGTTGTTTCCCACGCGGAGGGGAGTACGACTGGTTCGTCTACCATCGCCGGAGAATAACAACAGGTGTGGGTGAGTATAGGGATGGCTAGGTCAGCGATGGGAGTACGATGGGGCAGTGAGGCCTTTGTGGCAACACAGCCGGCCACGGGGAGGAGGGAGCAGGCAGTCCCGCCGGTGCTTGTTTGGGCGGCTGGAGCAGGAAGAGCAGAGATTGAAGAGGCACGATGGCCGTTGGATGGACATCCAACAATCACTGCTTGTGCGTCAACCTTTTTTTAGGAAAGCCTCAAATCTGTGGAAAACAACATACATGCCATCTGTCATTATATCTAATAGTTTACAGCCCATTTGCTAATTCTTACGGGTTTTTTGGAGCCCATATTCTTTTTGTTAGCATTACAGCCCATATTGTGGCCTTGGTTAAAAAATTATACGAAATTTTGCATATGTCTGTGCGGTCTGAACTATTTTTAATCCCAAAATTTTGAGTCACATTCAAACTGATTTTAAAAATAAATGTATATCGATATAAAATCCAATAAATTGTCTACACATAAAAATCAATGCAATTTAAAATCTCAAAATGAAAAAAAGAAATTTGAAACAAATTGTCAGTTTGATGTGTTTTAAAAATGTACATCCCATTTCTCATTACTGATAGGCCATTTTCTTGGCCAGCCGAATGAAGCTCTCCTCGTCTTGAAAGATTTGCGGCCCAACGGGCGTGACAAAGTGACTTACTTGAAAAATCACAAAAAAACTGGGCTAGCTATTTTCAGAAAGAAAAAAAACTACTGGGTTGTTCTGTGGTAAACATAAAAGAAAAGGCTATGTAGACAGGCCAGAGTGCCCCGCACAACCCAGTTGACACCCTGCTTCCGTCTCAAAAACAAATTACATAAATGCCACTCCAATTATGGCGATTCATAAAAATGCCACCGCAATTTCCAAACTTTGAAAAATGCCACTGCAATTTTGGCAAACTTCGAAAAACGCCACTGCAATTTGCAAACTTTTAAAAATGCCACTCCAGACTTCGAAAAATGCCACTAGAAATGGCATGAAATGGCATTTTTTAAAGTATGGAAATTGCAGTGGCATTTCTCGGAAATACCAGATTTGGAGTAGCATTTATCAAATTAACCCAAAACAAAAATAATTGGGCGAGCTGCTTGGTCCCTGGTGTCAGCCGCTCGTTGTGCAATTCTCTCGTTTATTGACTATGTTGACAATGGTATGGGACCCAGATGTTAGAAATCCATTAGGAGGAGCCATTTTTTATTGGCTTGAAATAAGGAGGCACTTGCTTGCGTACTACCATGACCTTGGCGGGTCCCTGCTGTCATCCTCTCCATGTACAATCATCTCCTGATTGTGTACGCGTCAACTTGGTAGGCCCACAAGTCAGCCTCTAAACCCATGGAGGACAAATACAACCCATTTGAAAAAATAACATCCCATTCCATACGTTAAAACAAAAAGTTCAACATTCAGAGCAAAGTAACAAGTCTGATCCACATATAGAGTACTAAACTTCCACGTTTACAACCATCATAGCCAACTTAACTATCTACTCCCACTAATACTCTATTAGAATACAAGTAGTAACAAACTCTTAGCTAACTAGACGATGCCGGCCGCCATCTGCGGTACACGCTAAACGCCGGCACCGGCGTCCTCCGCCTCGCCTCGGACTTGCTAGACGTGCGATAGGGCGCATTGCTCGCGCGCGTGCGACAAGGTTTATACTAGTTTGGGCCACCATTGTGGTGTAATACCCTACTCTAGTTTGTGGTGTGGTGGATTTCCTCTTGGGCTGATGATGAAGAATACAAGGAAGAACAACCTCGTGAGGGTCTGTTCTTGGCTGGTGCAATGAACTGCTTGGGGGAGTTCAGTTGCTTCCCCGGTGGTGATCTGATTGATTTCTAGATGCCTCTACCTTGTGGGTGACTAGTCCTATTTATAGGCAAAGGCCCTGGGCCTCTTCCCAAATATTGAGCGGGAAGGGCGCCAACAATTGGCCATTTTGAAGGGGAACATCTAGTACACTTATCCTGACTAAAGTTGGTCCTTGCCTGCCAAAGGCTATGGTGGTGACGCCGGCTTGGGCTCCACGATGACCTCCATCCTGCCGTTCTGCTGGTCTTGGTCTTGTTGCACCGAAATGGCTGCCTTTGCTTGATGCTCTTGCCTACGCTTGCTCCCTATACACCAAAGAGGAAACAAGGACTCTACGCAGGCCGGCGCCCGCCTGGCGCCCGCCTGGCTTTGGTCGTCACGGCTCACGTCATGGGCACCTCGTGAGGTACCCCGCCTTGATCTCTCCGCCTCCTCGCGAGCCAGCCTGAGGAGGCCGTGCCTGAGGAAGCTTCCTGTCGTCCGCCCCATGAGGCTTGGCCCCTCGCGAGGGTCTTGAGCTCATGCTGATGAATATGGGCCATGCTGGGCCTCCCCTTGAGCCACGCCGCGGGCCGCAGGCAGGCAAGTCTGGGGACCCCCGTTCCCATAACGCCGACAGTAGCCCCCGTTCCCAAGGCGCGCCCGGACTTGGCTGAGCAGAGGATCGAAGGGGGAAGTGCGAAGCGCCACGGGCCCCAACAGCCTGCGGCCTTGGGTGCCGCGTGGCGGTTGATTGGACGTGGGTGGCCCAGTTCCCCCACGCCTCCTCCTTTTGTGCCCAGCTAGGAGGACCCGTGGTTGCACATAGCCTTTCCTCTTTTCGCCGCTCGACCGTCCCCTGCTCTTCCTCCTCTCGAGCTCCACTCTCTGCTTCCAATCCAATCTCGAATCCTCCCTCTCCCCATCGCCATGGCTCCGACCAAGAAGGGAAAAGGGAAGAAACCGGTGCCTCCGCCTCGCTCGCCGTCGTTGGCGGCTCCCGCCGTCGATCGGTCAATCATACTCAACCGAGAAGGCCTGGGCAAGGTCAGCTCTGCTCTGGCCACCATCTTCAACGAGTGCGGGAGGACGACGGCCTGGCACGCATCCCACTTCTCCATTGACAGGGTAGTCACTGAGGTCCAGTACTTTGCCGACGCCCTGTGGGCGGGATTAGTTCCCACATTTTCCAATTTCTTCAACGTTGTGCTCTCCCATTATCAGATCCATATGATGCATTTGGGTCCTGAATCCATTAATCTTCTTGCCGTGTTCGCCTTTGTGTGTGAGGCAATGGTGGGCATCCCTCCTTCAATTGCCTTGCTGCGTCACTTCTTCTCTCTGCGCGTCGTCGAGGCCACCCAATGCTCAGGGTGCATGAGCTTCATTGCCGCGCCAGAAACAGCGGCTTCAGGGATTGATTTCTGTCTTCCTCCGTCCGCGCCTGGATTCCGCGAGCAGTGGTTGTACGTGGATGTAGGGGTGCCCAGCCCCCTGCTTTCGGAGCCAAAGTCGCCAGCTGTCCCCAATTCAGGTTGGGGCCAAGAGACGCTCACGAGCCCCCGGCTCATCTTTGTCTGGCATCGCTTCGCGCTCCTGAGGGTGCTCGGTGTGATGGCGCCCAAGGTGGTGAAGGAGTTCCTGCTACGCCACATTGCCCCTCTCCAGCGCCACTCCTGTCGAAAGTGGGCCTTCGGCGGGCGTGAAGATCGCATGAGGCTCCAGGAGGAGGACCTGACGCCCGAAGCGCTGAGGAAGGTGCTCTTGGTCTTGACTGGGGACCCTTCCCCCGGCAGTGTCCGGCAAGGGGGGGCTTTGCTGTACCTTTGCTCGAACAGGCGCGACTTTGTGAAGCAGATGCCTGGCTTCGACGAATGGGGGCTGCGCCCCGCTGGCCTCACGAGGCCTCGTGAGAATCCAGTGACGGTGACTGCCCTCCCAGTCGCCCTCGGTGGTCCTTCCTCGAGTGGCGGAGCAGGGAGGCATGGGCCGCCGGAGGCTAAGGGGGCCCCCGCCGGAGTGACGATGCCAGGCGGCACTGCTGAGGGGGTAGCTCCTGAGGCCCGTACTGCTGCGGTTGGAGGTGTTGAGCCGCTGCCTATGGCGCCCGCGGTTGAGGCCCCTGGGGCCCCAGCTATCCTTCTTGGTGAGGCGACCGGCGACTCGCATCAGGACGACGATCCGGATGCTGGGCATCTTGACGCTTCTTCCTCGTCGCAGGCTGACCCCTGCGCTCAGGTCCTGGGTCACTTCCGAGTGTACTTTGAGGCTCTCCGGAAGAAAAGGGAGGCCTTGGGTGATGATTACCCTTGCCGCCTGCTGAAGCGCAGGAAGTATTCACCATTGATGAGTAAGCCTTCCCCTTTCCTTGCTCTTGATCCTCCCGTTGCTTTAGCTGATCCTTGCTCTGCAGGGCCCTTCCCGCCGAGCTCACGGAGATGGCTGAGGAGCCATCCCCCCAGGCTCCGCCCTCTCCACCGCCTTCGAGTGCTCTGAGCTCAAGCAGAGCCCTCGCGGTGAAGCCGGTCGGAGAGGTGAGCCATCCTGTGGTGCATCGCGGCCCTGCGCGCCTCGCGACCCTTCTTCGCGAGCCATCTCGGGGCATAGTCGGCCTACCTTGGGCTTCGCGTCTGGTCATGGATGGCGATTGGCTGAGGTCGGCCCTGCGCTCTTCGTTTGGGGATGGGCTGGCTCCTGGCCGGGCTTCTGGCTTGGCGCACCCGGGCATCGCAAGGGCGCCAGCCCCCAGCCCCTTGCCCGGAGGGGGAGTGCTGATTCGTGGCCCCCCGCGCTTACATGGGGCAGATGACGATGCAAAAGACGTGCTCGAGCGCACCCGGAGGCGTCGCGTTCTTCACCAAGTGTTTCTCCGGAGGGCGGTGGACGCGGTGAGCCAGCTCGGAGAAGAGCTCGCTGATGAAGATGCGCGCCTTGAGGCTGAGGGCCTGCGCCTGGCCGAAGAGAGACGCAAGCTGGAGGCGGCTGTTGCCCTTGCACGCCACCAGCATGACCTCGATAATGAGGAGGCCGAGGCATTGCTGGCGGCCTCTCGGGAGGCCTGTTCCCGGGCCGTCGAGGAGGCCTGAGAGGCGGGCCGGCAGCATGAGGCGGTGGATGAACAGGCGCGAGAACTCCTTGACCGGTGCCATTCCCTGGAGCAGCAGGTGGACTGCGAGAGATGGCCCTTGCGTCGATGAAGGTGGCTTCGGTTGACCAGGCAGAGCTCTTGAGGCATGAGGAGGCGGTGACGCTGGAAGCTGCTGAGCATGCGCGCGATCTTGAACGTCTGGAGACGAGGGAGCGGCTGGTGACACAGGCGGAGGACGAAGCTGCTACGCGCGAGGCCCGAGTCCTGGAAGATGTTGAACGCGGGGTGACGCGGCCCGCTTGAACCTTGAGCGCGAGTTCGAGGAGAGGCTGGGGTTGATCTGAGTCAAGGCTGAAGGCAAGACCGCCGCCCTGAGGGCCAAGCTGGAGGAAGTGACGCAGCGGGCCGACGCTTCCCCTGTCGCCCTCGACGTAGTGTAGGAGCTGACTACCTCCCGCGCTGAGGTGCTTCTTCTCCGCCAGCGGGTGGATGCGGCCGAGGCCGTTGCGTGGCAGAACGAGGACGAGATACGCCAGCGGCGGATCCTGGAGCACGAGCACGACCCCATGCTTGCCACGCTTCGGGAGTGGGCCAAGGCGGCCTTGGGTAACATATGCGAGGCGGCGTTGATCAGGCCCCACACAGTCAACTATGCTGGCAATCTTTAGTTCTTCACCGACGTGGTGACGCAGCTGGAGGCACAGTCGGTCGGAGCCAACATGCTGGTGGAGGAGAGGAGCCGCACCCTGCTCGGGTGTGCCTTCTTCCGTGTCTTCAGCTACCTTCAGAACATGGACCCCAACTTCGACTTTGACGCCGCCATCGCCCCAGTACCCCAAGCCGTCCGGGACGACCTGACACACTAGGTGGAAGACAACGTGGATGCCCTCGTCAGGGCCTTCGCTTCTGATAACGATGACGCGGTCGTGGCTGCTGATGAAGGCGACGTGGTGAACGGCCCTGACGCTGCTGACGGCGACGCGGAGAATGATGGCGAGGCTAGCGACGCCAGTGGCGATTCAGGAGGTGCTCCTGAGGATACATTGGGGGATTTATCCGATCGACCGCGTGTTAACCCTGCTTCTTTACCGTGTGCAAATAGAGTTCGGGCTTTGCCCTGAAGGTTGTAAGAGCATTTTGGGAGGGGGAGCCCCTCATGTAAAAACTTGCATTCAGTGTATTAGTAGATGCGATATTACCTGTATGCCTGCGCCAGGCGGCTGACTTTGGGGCGTGTACGGTCCCAACTCATTATCACGCGGAAGCGTCGCGAGCGGAAAGCTTCACAGGTACTGACCTTCTTCATAGGCTTTGGGCCTTTCTCGGAAGGGTAAACCTCACAGGCGTTCACCTTCTTCACAGGCACCGGGCCTTTTCCAAAACGCGACAGCTTTACACGCGTTTGCCTTCTTCACAGGCTCTGGGCCTTTTCCAAGACACGACAGCTTCACAGGTGTTTGCCTTCTTCACAGGCACCGGGCCTTTTCCAAAACGCGACAGCTTCATAGGCATTTGCCTTCTTCACAGGCTACGGGCCTTTTCCAAAACGCGACAGCTTCATAGGCCTTTGCCTTCTTCACAGGCTCTGGGCCTTTTCGAAAACGCGACAGCTTCACAGGCGTTGGCCTTCTTCACAGGCTCTGGGCCTTTTCCAAGACGCGGCAGCTTCACAGGCGTTTGCCTTCTTCACAGGCTCTGGGCCTTTAGTTAGCCTACGGAGGGCTATGCTGTCCTGAGCGTCACCTGAGCGAGCCCGTTAAACCTGTAGTGAAAACCTCCTGAGAGGGCACGGTGGCGGCAGTCTGGGCCGCATGCAAGCTAGGCCTGACCCGGCTCGCGAGGGGCTCACGAGGGGAGGCAGCTGAGGAAAAGTGGTAACCAGAACATGAGAGATTGCTCGAACGAGACTAAACACCCCTTCCCCGAACACACGCAAATCTTCGAGCTCAAATACAACTTAAATCCAACAAGGGAAAAACGACAGCCAAGGGGAAAAGCAACGAAAGCAGAAAAAGGCCGCGTCCGGCACCTAGTCTAGTCTTGGACGTCTTGTCACCAGCGCGGAGCTAAGTGCTGCTACTGGGCGTAGGAGGGAGCCCCAGGGCCTGAGGCCGGCACCCCTGAGACTCCGGGCGTGTACAGCCCCACTCATTATTACTTGAGAGTGTCACGAGGCGGCGAGCTTCACAGGCACTGGGCCTTCTTCACAGGTACCGGCCTTGCTTCATATCGCCAGATGAGGCCCCACCTTGCACCACACTCTAGTGCCACCGACGACAACCGGAAACCAGGACGCCGCCGATGGGGTAGAGCGGTCGCCAGCGGTTCCCCCGACGACCACGGGTCCTCTGCCAGGGGCAGGCCCTGAGGCACCTCCCCAACAGAGGGCCTACCTCCTAAGGACGCCTTGCTCCGAACGCCGCGGTGGTGATGCTGGATCTTGGCCCCTCTCATGCAGCCCCCGGTGCCCTCCTCCTGAGGGGTAGGAAGCTGCTGGAGTGGGGCAGCGGCTTGCCGTGGCGACCTGCACCTCCTGCGATCCATGGTTGGCGTATGCCTGCTCCTGAGGAATTAGTGGTACCTGATAATCGTTGTTTCCAGTGTAGCCAGCGGGGCCTTCTCGGGGCTCCTGGAAGAGCTCAGCTTCTGGTGCCTCGTCCCCCCAGCTTGGGCCGAAGAGCGAGCCTTGTTCGTCCTCATGCGCGTGCCTTGGGTCCATCACGTGGGGTACATACTCTTCAGGGGCCGCCACTCCGAAGGCCGCGCCATAGTGCTCCACGTGCCACGCAGTTCTGCTTCATGTGCCCCCTGGGGGTGGTAGCGAGGCGGCCCACCGGCGCCTTGGGTTACGGCGAGCCCTTCTTCGATGGCCGAGGGCGGAGGCAGCGCCGCTGCTGGCCTAGTGCTGACGGCCTGGTCGGCATTGTGGTGGCATTGGGGCCCGCTTGGGGCTGCACGGGCATGCGTGGAGCCCCCATGCGGGCCACCCTGGACCTGAGGGGGGAATTGGGTGTAGAAGGGGGGAGCCCCTGAGGCGGCGAAGCCCAGGAGCTCTGCCACCCGCTCTAGCAGCACGTCACGGCCGCCTTCCAGCAGCCTGCATTGCAGTAGCTCTCGGGCCACTGTGAGCGCGGCCCTCGAGTTCGCATGCTCCCGCCGGGTGTACGGCGCCATGGTTACATCATGGTGGGAGGCCCTCGCCGCCGACCGCGCCTGCCGCGTCATGAGAGCTGTTGTTGCCTGTCCGCGATGTTCGCGGCCCGCAGCGCCCTGCGGACCGCGAGCTGCCTGGGGCAAGGGATTGCCCGGGGTGAGCGACTCTGCGTCAGCGGGCCAGGCCGCCCAGGGATCAGGGTTGCCTGCATGGTCGCCGGACATGATGATGACGATGCGACGGGATGCGAAGCGGCAGAAGGTGGATTCCGGTGCACTCCTACCTGGCGCGCCAAATGTCAGATTTGGGGTTCCGGCAGACCCTTAAGAAGATTTTGCACTCTACCTACCTGCACATCACCGTCTCGCTAGGATCTAAGCTATGAAAAGAGCAACACAAGAGACACAGGGTTTATACTAGTTCGGGCCACCATTGTGGTGTAATACCCTACTCTAGTTTGTGGTGTGGTGGATTGCCTCTTGGGCTGATGATGAACAATACAAGGACGGACAGCCTCGCGAGGATCTGTTCTTGGTTGGTGTGATGAACTGCTTGGGGGAGTTCAGTTGCTCTCCCCAGTGGTGATCGGATTGATTTCTAGATGCCTCTATCTTGTGGGTGACTAGTCCTATTTATAGGCAAAGGCCCTGGGCCTCTTCCCAAATATTGAGCGGGAAGGGCGCCAACAATTGGCCATTTTGAAGGGGAACATCTAGTACACTTATCCTGACTAAATTTGGTCCTCGCCTGCCAAAGGCTCTGGTGGTGATGCCGGCTTGGGCTCCATGATGACCTCCATCCTGCCGTTCTGCTGGTCTTGGTCTTGTTACACCGAAATGGCTGCCTTTGCTTGATGCTCTTGCCTGCGCTTGCTCCCTATACACCAAAGAGGAAACAAGGACTCTGCGCAGGCCGGCGCCCGCCTGGCTTTGGTCGTCATGACTCACGTCATGGGCACATCATGAGGTACCCCGCCTTGATCTCTCCGCGTCCTCGCGAGCCAGCCTGAGGAGGCCGTGCCTGAGGAAGCTTCCTGTCGTCCACCCTGCGAGGCTTGGCCCCTCGCGAGGGTCTTGAGCCCGTGCTGATGAAGATGGGCCATGCTGGGCCGCCCCTTGAGCCACGCCGCGGGCCGCAGGCAGGCAAGTCTGGGGACCCCCATTCCCAGAACACCGACAGAGGCCTTTGGTGACGAAGAGCTTGATCTTGGAGGTCTCCGCGCACCGCCGCCAGGAGCAGCGCGGGGTCTTGGCGCGCTGGAGCAGGAGCGCGGTCATGACATGCCGGTGCGGGGAGCACACGGGCAGCTTCTTGTGGACGAGGGATCTCTTGGCAGCTCTTCTCTTGCTGCGTTGCCGCTGGACGGAGCGGGTCCCGTCCAGGGGCCGCGCGCCTTGGGGCCAGGGCGCCTTCTTGAGGGGGAGGTGGCTGAGGCGCCCTGGTGTAGGGCGGGGGGCGGTGCAGTGAGAGGGATGGTGCAGGGGAGCCCCCGGCGGCGCTGACGAGCTCGGTGATGCGGGCGAGCCACTCATCGTAGAGGTCGTCGACGGGACGGTAACGCAGGAGCTCTCGCGCCAGGAGTAGTGCAGTGTGCGCGTCCGTAGGAGCGCGACGGGTGTGGGACGACGAATCGGCTGGAATCAGCGACGGGGTGGCCGTGCGGCCTTCCCGCCGCACCGAGGGATTCTGAGACAACGCCTGCTGCTCATTCCCCGCCGGGCCGGTGGCGGCGTGGACGGCAGGCGACGTGGAACGATGGGGAGGCCCTCCGATGGGGTCTGTCTGGGCGACATGGGCCGTGAGGGCATCCCGGCGTTCGGCGCGGGCTCGACGAGCGTCAGACATGGATGCAACGGACGGCGAAATGCAAGACGGCGGAAGGCGGATTCTGGGGCGTCCCTACCTAGCGCGCTAAATGTCGGATTTCAGGTTTCGGCAGACCCTTAAGGTTCGAACTCTGGGGTGCGAGCGGAGATCACCCCCCCTACCGACTCACGTCTCATCGCCTCGCACAGGATCTAGGCTACACGAAAACAACACAAAAGACGCAAGGTTTATACTAGTTCGGGCCACCATTGTGGTGTAATACCGTACTCTAGTTTGTGGTGTGTGGATTGCTCAGGGGCTGATGATGAACAATACAAAGGAAGAACGGCCTCGTGAGGGGAGGAGTTATTGTGTGGTGATTCTGGCAAAGGTTCGATTGGTCGATCCTTCCCTCCGTCCCCCTGCCTTGACAGTGGCTACTCCTATTTATATAGCGAGACCCTGGCCCTCTTTCCCAAATATTGAGCGGGAAGGGCACCAACAATTGGCCATTTTGAAGGGGAACATCTAGTACACTTATCCTGACTAAAGTTGGTCCTCGCCTGCAAAAGACACTAACGACGATGCCTTACTGGGCTCCATGATAACCTCCATCCTGCCGTTCTGCTGGTCTTGGTCTTTTTGCACCGAAATGGTTGCCTTTGCTTGATACGTTGGCCTACGCTTGCCCCCTTTGCACCAAAGAGGAAGCAAGGACACTGCACAGGCCGGCGCCCGCCTGGCGCCCGCCTGGCCTCGGTTGTCATGGCTTGCGTCACAGGCACCTCATGAGGTACCCCGCCATGATCTCTCCGCCTCCTCGCGAGCCAGCCTAACGAGGCTGCGCCTGAGGAAGCTTCCTGTCGTCCGCCCCGCGAGGGTCTTGGGCTTGTGTTGACGAAGATGGGCTGTACTGGGCCACTCCTTGAGCCACGCTGCAGGCCGCAGGCAGGTAAGTCTGGGTACCCTTATTCCTAGAACACCGACAGCTCACCAATACGATGTACCTCCACGGATGCATAGAGTGGTGAGGGAGGTATGGTTGCCCAGAGCAACAAATATCCAGACAGCATATGTGGGTTACGTCCCATTTTTGTTCTCTTTAGCAACCTTTTTCCTATGTGAGGACAACAAACCGATCGACCTGGTCATTCTCTATTGCGTTGTCATGCCTTTCTACCCTTCTTCAACCAAGAGACACGAGACTCATTCCTTAGCTACTGATTTTCCCCTTTTCAACCTAGATGCAGGTTCGATGCCTACTCTCTTGGATAATGCAGTCTCCCTTCCTTTACTTATTCAACGTAGACATGGATTAGTCTGCATGAAGTAGGGTTCCCTTTAATAGTGCCAATTAAGGTTTTCATCTGTGTGACCAGCAGAGCAGAGGATGGCAAATTGGGAAGATGGTGGAGTGGAAAAAGATCCAGATGCAGCGACGTGGCAGATGGGGCAATAGAACAAGGGTATGGTTCGAAAAGAGGTAGCATACCAGAGGGTCGGCAGGAAGTGGCTTTTCTCATGGTCGTCGTCCTCCGCACACACTATGGCAACGAGCTTGGGGACGGAGGCCATCCTGCGCGGGCGATAGGTCTGAGAGGACGGCCTTGTCGTCAGGGCGTGACCTCGCTCGCCGATGACGAGTGCGTGAACACTGCACGTCCTTTTCTTCCCCGACGGATCTGTGACCACTGGTGAGGAGGAAGAGAGAGGCCGTCTTTTTTAGATCTGGAGAGAGGGTGATAGTGTGAGAAGCAAGTGGGCAGCCCTTTGCAAGAAAGCGCTGAAGCTCCAGCCTATATACCTTTTTTATACTACTAGTACTGGAGGTGGAGTAGTGGTAGAGTAGTTTATATTTTCCCTGCATATAGTACCAGTTAGTCTTGCTTGAAAACTGAATGGCACGCCATTAAAAAATAAAGGTCGATAACTAATGAAGCACCTCGGGCCAACGCGTCCAGATCGCACTTTGCAGGAGAAATTACACACCATGTTTCGTTGACATGTGGTCCCGTTCCAACATGTCAGTGAAACGACGGCAAGTCCTTTTCTACTAGTATTTCCGAACGGAAGTGTAGGCCGGGGCGCCTCTTCGTGTACCTTGGCAAACTGGCAACTGTCCATCGACTCTTCGCCTTTCCCTCTCGATTTGGAACTGCTGTTGCACGCTCTTCCTCCCTCCTCCATTTGCCTTCACCCTTCCTTCTGCCATTGCTCGATCGTCTTCTCCATGGAGGGAATAGGCCGGAAACGACCCCGTTATTCTTGCCTCGATCTGGAAGATGATGTGGTGGAGGTACTCATTGATTGGTGCGACGTCATCACCTCGGCTAGCATGGCAGGTTCATTCAAGACCATTCTCGACTCAACTAATAACATCATTACAAGGAACCCAAGGGTCTAGGAGGGGTTTGATCTCCCCTATCTTCTTCGCCGTGACCGTGATGACTGGCACGGGGACGCCGGAGGCCTCGCCTTGTGCAAGTTGATGCCGCTTGATAATGATATGAATGATGTTAAGATGCCATCGCTTGAGGGCAAGGCTTGGGAAGGCGCAAATGGAGATTGGGTTGTTTATATTGGGTAAAACTGCGAGTGGGAACTTGTGAATGTGTACACTCGTCACTAGCTTCCACTTCCAAAAATCTCAGCAGACTGCCCAGAGGTTGAGCATACCGGTATTCTACGCACATTCAAATACAATCATGGTGACTGTCTTCTATGGAAGAGAGCAATTTGTCGAGTTACCAACTGCTCTTGGAATTACAGGAACTATGTAGTTGTTGCTATCTTTGACAAGCTTGTTGCTGTCCTTCATGGTTCGACTGGATGGATATTGCTCAAAAATCAGTTTCTGTACACAGATGAGTAATGTGATGCAATTCACTACGAGGGTCTTGTGTTTGCTTCCACCACTCATGGCACTGTTTTTGCATGGGATCCTCGTAGTTTCGGTACATTTGTCTTCCACCATAATTATAATTGTTTCATCCACATGCATGCGGGTTAGCAAGTTTCCCTTTACTAATTAACCTTCTTCTTGTGTTTCCAAGGTCCTGTGAACATTCCAACACCTATACTTGAAAAATTTTATAACCAAGGGGGACATGACGATGGTGATGATCATGAGCATGAGGACGAGCAGCGCCCATATACTCAGTGGCGCTTGGCAACTTATTCTGATGGATCACCCCTTCTTGTCTGTATACAGCCCACTACTAATGTTACTACTAAGGAAGAAGGTGTTGTCTCCCATGGCCGCACTCTCCGGACCTATTCCAACACCCGTTGCATGGTATTCGGGATGGATACTAATGTGCTAGCGCCAACACCTTCTCCCTGGTATAGAATTGATAGTCTTGGAGAAAACTCGCTCTTCCTTGGACAAAACTATCCAATGATGGTGAAAGGCGATCCAACTGCTGTTGACACAACATTACTACCATTTATGAGAAGCAACTGTATCTATACCACGGACATTTCGGTGTGTCCCTACCCTGGTACTGATATAGTAGGCCGCTTCAGCCTCGATGATCAGTCCTGCGTTGCTCTCGAGATCGACAATGGATGGCCCTTCCCAGAGAATCACTTGTGGTTCAAAGCAAGTGTTTCCAACAACGAGGATTGGTTGAGTTGAAGTTCATTTCATTGCTTGTTATTTGTTGTGTGATGAAAACTTTAGTATTTATAATGTATCCTCGTTGTCGACGTGGGTTGATGACCTATTGTATGTAATAAAATGATATGCCTGTGATAAACTTACTAAATTTATGAATGGCTTTCGAGTCGCTTCTTTGAGTGAGTGCTGCGACGAGGCAAAAAAATATTTTCCGAATACATAATTGTATGTGCATTGCAACAGGTTATCGGATGAGGCCAATCAACAATAGTAGTACACTATTTGTACTAGCTTCACATGCTTCGCGCATCGGGCGGGTGTTTTTATTGTAGCCATATGTTAATGTGTTTGCTGTACATAACTAGCACCTCGAATCCATGATACTACTTGTACTATATAAGTAGTAGGAATAGTAGGGTGGCATGGGCCAGAACAAGCATTCAAGTCTAGCAGTACGGCACACGCCACCAGCACGACTTCCATCTGACACCATATTTCTTGGAGTCTGTGCTAGAGCAATCTCTTCAACCTCGTCATTTCTCTAACTCAGCCATCCCGCGGCCGACAAGGTGGGGGTTTGCCAATAGTCGGTTTCCTCATCTGTGGTCCCACTTGTAAGGCCAACTCCAATGCACGACCCCAAATGGACCTCCGTTTTGCCCGGATTCTGTCCTTTTGGGTAGGGCAATGGGGTCATGTCCAGGCCATTTCTCGGATGCGGTGGCCATGCACCGAACGCGCAGATGCATCCTGGACGCGTACATTTTTCTTTGCAAACACATATCTTTCTTTCATCATTGATTTTTTGGTACATGGAAATACATCACCAAAATTTTGACTATAAAAGCAAGACCAAAGAAAACAAGAACCACAAGAATACATTTTAGAAGATATCCAACTTCCATAACTCCTCCTGTAAGTTGGATTAGTGCCTTCTTGATGCATTCATTGTTGATCTGCGGAGGCTCGATCTTGCGTGCTTCTTTCTTCTTCGAGTCTAAAGAAGTAGACGTTGCTTCCTCGCATCTAGTCTCCTGTCTAGCCTCTATTTTATCAACAAGTGCACTAATCTCATCTCTAGCCTCTATGTTAGCTAAAAGTGCTAGAACATCTACTAAACTGCGCTCTATCAATATACCGATGCACTCTTCTTCCCAATACCAAAACTTGCATCCATTCTACACAATAAATTTTAAGTTAGCACAACTAGTCCAATCCGAGAGCACAACCGAAGATTTGGTTGGGTTCTTCCTCCTTTTGCCGACACGTGGGACATCCAACATCCAGGTCGTGTCATGCAAGAAAATAGAGTGGTAGTTGAAGCCACATGATGTGCATCTTGGGTTAAACCGTAAATAGAATCTTAGTACTCTTGAGTAACTCCAAAAGCGGCCACCAAAGGTCTTTATTAGATTTGTTTTTCATCACCAGCATATCGAGGTGAAAGATGTGCAGGTTCAGTGGGTCCTCTTGCGTTTTCACTGACATGTGGGACCACATATGAGCAAATAGACGATGGGCTCCGCACGTCCGCTGGCTGGCTGAGAAGAGAGATAGAGGAGGGCTGAGCACGGACTCCACGAAATTTGTTCTATGTAACCAGCACCTCGATATAGGCTCAATATAGTGGGGTGGCATGGGCCATAACTAGCATTCACTTCTAGCAGTACGGCACACGCCACCCACACGAATCCCATCGGACACCAATTTTGTTGGAGTCAGTGCTACAACCATCTCTTCTCCCTCCCGTTTTCTCAGCCATCGCGCGCTGGGCGGGGTGGGGGTTTGCCGACAGTCGGTTTTCTCAATTGCGGTCCCACTTGTAAGTGAAAATGCAACACCGCACACATTCCCCCTTGAGCGGCGTGCCAGACCAACCGTGTGGGGGTGCGACGCGAACACGGCAGGCTTTTCCTTTTGAACTTTTAACCTCTAAAATTTGGTTTTGCTCCATGGCGCGACCATAGATAGAAATAATGATTTTCCCTAGAGTAATGAGAAGTTTGGTTCTGGCGTGGTTCATGCATGGAGTATGTATGAAAATTATGAAGTTGATGCGAAAGGTAAGATGATAATTACTAGTAGTACCTTATACTACTACATGGATTTGACGGAAAGATAAAAATACATACGGTTCCATCAATGACATCCTCACGCCCTAGTGCGCCCAGTCACCAACTGATGTGTGAGGAGCAGGGGCGTTGGCGGCGAGCTCAACGTGCTTCTGAACAATGCCGACCAAGGCTGCCCTACGGTCCAAAAAGGCCAGCATCCTGTCGTCCTCCTCTTGCCTGTAGTAGTCCTTGTGGATGATTTGTGCATAGACGTAGGTGATTATGTCCATGGTGTGTTGCTGCGCCAGGCGCTGCCCGGCGAGCGCGACCTCAAGGTGGACATTCTCCGGCGCGACGGCGGGCAGTCGCAGGGCCACCAGTGCGTCGAAGAGGTTGTCACCATAGTGGCCATTGAGGGAGGCGTACATCAAAGTCGTCCGCGAGCTTCTTGACAATGGTGAACTTGTCGAGGAAACCGAGGAGGACCTCATCGAACAAGGAGACAAAGCTGTCCTCCAAGCGGCCCCTCGCCCTGGCAGACTCAAGCACTACCTAGAGACGTTCCTCGGTGCTGGGCCGCAGGCCGACATCGTGGACCATCTGACACAGCTGGCTGATGCTTGTGCTCATCGCCTCCATGGGTCTAACTTAGCTTCTAGTCAACTGATCTTGCGATTCAAATGATCACTCCTGCCCTTGGTTAGTGATGACCCACAAGTGTAGGGGATCTATCATAGTCCTTTCGATAAGTAAGAGTGTCGAACCCAACGAGGAGCAGAAGAAAATAATAAGCGGTTTTCAGTAGGGTTTTCTGCAAGCACTGAAATTGTAGGTGATAGATAGTTTTGTGATAAGATAAATAGTAATGAGTAACAAGTAAACAAAGTAAATAAGGTGCAGCAAGGTGGCCCAATCCTCTATGTAGCAAAGGATAAGCCTGGAGAATTTCTAATAATAATAAAGGAGCTCCCGAGGACACATTGGGAATTATCGTCAAGCTAGTTTTCATCACGCTCATATGATTCGCGTTCGGTACTTTGATAATTTGATATGTGGGTGGACCGGTGCTTGGGTACAGCCCTTACTTGGACAAGCATCCCACTTATGATTAACCCCTATTGCAAGCATCCGCAACTACAACAAAAGTATTGAGGTAAACCTAACCATAGCATGAAACATGTGGATCCATATCAGCCCCTAACGAAGCAACGCATAAACTAGGGTTTAAGCTTCTGTCACTCTAGCAACCCATCATCTACTTATTACTTTGCTATGCCCTCCTCTAGGCCCAATAATGGTGAAGTGTCATGTAGTCGATGTTCACATGACACCACTAGAGGAGAAGACAACATACAACTTATCAAAATATCGAACGAATACCAAATTTACATGACTACTAATAGCAAGACTTCACCCATGTCCTCAGGAACAAACGTAACTACTCACAAAGCATATTCATGTTCATAATCAGAGGTGTAATAATATGCATTAAGGATCTGAACATATAATATTCCACCAAGTAAACCAATAAGTATCAACTACAAGGAGTAATCAACACTACTAGCAACCCACAGGTACCAATTTGTGGTTTTGGATACAACATTGGATACAAGAGATGAACTAGGGTTTGAGAGGAGATGGTGCTGGTGAAGATGTTGATGAAGATTGACCCCTTCCCGATGAGAGGATCGTTGGTGATGACGTTGGTGATGATTTCCCCCTCCCGGAAGGAAGTGTCCCCGGCAGAACAGCTCTGCCAGAGCCCTAGATTGATTCCGCCAAGGTTCCGCCTCGTGGCGGCGGAGTTTCGTCCTGTTAGCTTGCCCACAATTTTTTCCAGGGTAAAAGTGATGATATAGCAGAAGATGGACGCCGAAGGCCCACCAGGGGGCCTAGGAGATAGGGGGCGCGCCCTATAGGGGGGGGGGCACCCCCTGTCTCCTGGACAGGGTGTGGGCCCCCTGGCCTATTTCTTTCCCTCAGAAATTCTTATAAATTCCAAAAAGTTCTTTCATGGAGTTTCAGGACTTTTGGAGTTGCGCAGAATAGGTTTCCAACGTTTGCTCCTTTTCCAGCCAGAATTCCAGCTGCCGGCATTCCCCCTCTTCATGGTAAACCTTGTAAATTAAGATAGAATAGCCATAAGTATTGAGATATAATGTGTAATAACAGCCCATAATGCAATAAATATTGATATAAAAGCATGATGCAGAATGGACGTATCAACTCCCCCAAGCTTAGACCTCGCTTGTCCTCAAGCGGAAGCCGAAATTGAAAAATATGTCCACATGTTTAGAGATAGAGGTGTCGATAAAAAAAATACAGACATGAGGGCATCATGATCATTCTTATAACAACAACATATAAAGATTCCATTATATAATTTCTTATGCTCAAGTAACAATCAATTCACAATATCAAGTATGTTTCACAAACTTCATTAATAACTAACAAACTATAATCTCAGTCATTGAAGCAATCACAATTTATCATAACATCAGAAAGAGTCAACAATAGAGCTTTGCAGCAAGTCCACATACTTAACTATCATATAGTCTTCTACAATTGCTAACACTCACGCAATACTTGTTGTTATGGAGTTTCAGATGGAAACTGAGAAAGATAGGGGCTTATTGTGTTGCCTCCCAACGTATTCACCTTTAGGTGATGTCAACAATAATATCCCATGCTAACGAACATCCAATTGGATATGTATATCACGATTTTAAAACACGAGGAGATTGCCAAAGGATAAAATGAAAAAGGGAAAGGTGAAGATCACCTTGACTCACGCACAAAATAAAAGCATAAAGTAAGAACATGAAGTAAAAGATAGGCCCTTCGCAGAGGGAAGCAGAGGTTGTCATGCGCTTTTAGGGTTGGATACACAAAATCTTAGCACGAAAGAACGTCACTTTATATGTCACTTGTGTATGAACGTTTATTATGCAGTCCGTCGCTTTTATTGCTTCCATAACAAGATCTTATAAAGCTTATTTTATCCGCACTAATAAATCATGCATAATTAGGGAGCAATTTTTGTTGCTCGCACCGATGACAACTTACTTGAAGGATCTTACTCAATCCATAGGTAGATATGGTGGACTCTCATGGAAAAACTGGGTTTAAGGGTATTTGGAAGCACAACTAGTATCTCTACTTGGTGCTGGGAATTTGGCTAGCATGAGGGGGTAAGGCAAGCTCAACATGTTTGGAAGGTCAATGACAACATACTTTAACTGAGATGTGAGAAAACATAAACCATTACGTTGTCTTCCGTGTCCACCGTCAACTCTTTTAGCATGTCATACTTAATGAGTGCTCACAATCATAAAAGATGTCCAAGATAGTGTATTTATATGTGAACCTCTCTTTCCTTATCAGTTCCTATTAATTGCAATGATGACCAAAACTATGTTCATCAACTCTCAACAACCTTTATGCCTCATACATTCTATGTGTGAAGTTATTACTATCCATAAGATCAATATGAACTCTTTTATTCTTTTTATTCTTTCTATTTTCCTCAAGATCATAGCAACAAAGCAAAGCCCTTGACTCAACACTAATCTTTATTATAGATAGCTCACGGACTCGATTACAAAAAGAGAGCACTAAGCAAAATTCAAAACTAATTGATATCAAAACTTCAATCTACTAGAGCAAGATACTACTAAAAGGATCGAGCCAAATAAAATGGTTAAGATAGGACTGTGATGGTGATACGATACCGGGGCACCTCCCCCAAGCTTGGCAGCTGCCAAGGGGAGTGCCCAAACCCATGTGATTATTTCTCCTTCTTCATGGTTGGTGTTATGATCTTCTTGGCGATGATGCCCTTCATGATGCGGTTCTCCTCCTCGAGCTTATTGACTTGTTGTTTGAGATCCATAATTTCTTTACGGAGCTTGCCCGTAACGGCCAAAGCTCCTTTTACCCAAGGATGTTGCATAGCTTCTGGAGAACAAGTGAAACTCCTTTTCATATTTTCATAAGAAAGAAATCTAGAGTTGGAAGGGATGACCAAAGTTGGAACAACCACGCTCAGTAGTTCCCCCATCATGAATTCTGCTCAGAGGCGAGAGGTGACTTCTTGATCTTCTTCCATGGCATCAATCCTTTTCAAATCAGCCTCTATCTCATCCTCTATTGATGGCCCAAAGTGTTAGGCATCGTTATTCGCTCCTGGACCTGGCATTAGGTGAGACACTCGGCTCTCCCCAACTGACTGCTGAGAAGACATCTTGCTTAATTCTGCAACAGGAGCAGCTCGAAACGAAAACAGAGGATATTTGCGTGATACGGTGATCAAAACCTTCAGGAGTATATATAATGAATTTTTACCGACCAAAATACGTAATATGCAAGAAAATAGAGTCCGGGAGGCACATGAGGTACCCACGAGACAGGGGGGCGCCCTACAGGGGGGCGCTCCCTCCACTCTCGTGGGAGCCTCGTGTCCCTTTCGGACTACTTCTTTCTTCCTAAAATTCTTAATTATTCCAAAACTGATAAAAATTGCCATTGGAGTTGTTTTGGAGTCGGTTTACTTACCGTACCATGTAGGTATGCCTTTTTAGAGTCTGGAACATTCTGGAAAGTGTCCACTATGTATTCCTCAGGGGTTACGGTTAATATTAGTTTCAACATTGATAGGATTACCTGATATATAATGTTTAATTCTTTGACCGTTTACCACCCTCGGACTTGTGCCTTCGAAGTTGCTGATTTTTATGGCACCAGAACGATAGACCTCCTCGATAATGTAGGGACCTTCCCATTTTGAGAGAAGTTTTCCTGCAAAAAATCTTAAACGAGAGTTGAATAATAACACATAATCTCCTACGTTAAACTCACGCTTCTGTATCCTCTTATCATGCCAGCGTTTCACCTTTTCTTTGAATAGCTTGGCATTCTCATAAGCTTGGGTTCTCCACTCATCAAGTGAGCTAATATCAAATAACCTCTTCTCACCGGCAAGCTTGAAGTGATAATTGAGCTCTTTAATATCCCAATATGCTTTATATTCAAGTTCAAGAGGCAAATGACATGCTTTTCCATAAACCATTTTATACGGAGACATACCCATAGGATTTTTGTATGCAGTTCTATAAGCCCATAATGCATCATCAACTTTTTTGGACCAATTCTTTCTAGATCTATTAACAGTCTTTTGCAAAATTAATTTGAGCTCTCTATTGCTCAACTCTACTTGACCACTAGACTGCGGATGATAAGGAGATGCGATTCTATGATTGACATCATACTTAGCAAGCATCTTACGGAAAGCACCATGAATAAAATGTGAACCACCATCAGTCATAAGATATCTAGGGACTCCAAACCTCAGAAAAATAACTTCTTTAAGCATTTTAATAGAAGTGTTATGATCAGCACTACTAATTGGAATAACTTCTACCCACTTAGTAACATAATCAATAGCAACTAAAATATGTGTATAACCATTAGAGGCAGGAAAAGGTCCCATATAATCAAAACCCCAAACATCAAATGGTTCAATAAAAAGATAATAATTCATAGGCATTTCTTGACGTCTACTAATGTTACCTATTCTTTGACATTCATCACAAGATAAGACAAACTTATGAGCATCTTTGAAGAGAGTAGGTCAACAAAAACCAGATTGTAGTACCTTGTGTGCAGTTCTATCTCCAGCGTGGTGTCCTCCAGAAGATTTAGAGTGACACTTACGTAGAATCTGTTCCTGTTCATGCTCAGGCACACAACGTCTAATAACACCATCTACTCCTTCTTTATAAAGGTGTGGATCATCCTAGAAGTAATGTCTTAAATCATCAAAGAACTTTTTCTTTTGCTGGTATGTGAAACTAGGCGGTAAATATTATCAACAATATAAATAGCATAATTAGCATACCAAGGAGTAGTAAGAGAAGTATTGACGACCGCTAATTGTTCATCAGGAAAGCTATGATTAATAGGCAGTGGGTCATCAAGAACGTTCTCTAACCTAGACAAGTTATCTGCAACGGGGTTCTCAACTCCCTTTCTATCAATAATATGCAAGTCAAATTCTTGGAGCAAGAGAACCCATCTATTGAGACTAGGCTTAGCATCTTTCTTTTCCATAAGATATTTAATAGCAGCATGATCAATGTGAATAGTAACTTTGGAATCAACAATATAAGGTCTAAACTTATCACATGCAAACACAACTGCTAAGAACTCTTTTTCAGTAGTAGCATAATTTGTCTGGGCATTATCAAGAGTCTTACTAGCATACTGGATAACATTCAATTTCTTATCAACTCTTTGCCCTAAAACAACACCTACAACATAATCACTAGCATCGCACAAAATTTCAAAAGGTAAATTCCAATCAGGTGGCTGAACAATAGCTGCAGTCATCAAAGCTTTCTTAAGCACTTAAAATGCTTCTACACAATCATCATCAAAGACAAAAAGAATATCTTTTTGCAATAAATTAGTCAGAGGCCTAGAGATTTTAGAAAAGTCCTTAATGAACCTCCTATAAAAACCGGCATGACCAAGGAAACTTCTTATACCTTTTATGTCCTTGGGACATGGCATCTTTTCAATAGCATCAACTTTGGCTTTATCAACTTCAATACCTCTCTCGGACATCTTGTGCCCCAAGACAATACCTTCATTAACCATAAAGTGACACTTTTCCCAATTCAGGACGAGACTAGTGTCCTCGCATCTCTGCAAAACTCGATCAAGGTTGCTCAAACAATCATCAAAAGAGGATCCATAGACGGAGAAGTCATCCATGAATACCTCACAAATCTTTTCACAAAAATCAGAGAATATAGCCATCATGCATCTTTGAAAGGCAGCAGGTGCATTACATAAACCAAAAGGCATACGTCTATAAGAAAAAGTACCAAAAAGGCAAGTAAAAGTAGTTTTAGATTGATCCTTCACTGACACAGGTATCTGAGAGAAACCAGAATAACCATCTAGAAAGCAAAATGTGTGTGTTTGGATAGCCTTTCTAGCATTTGATCAATGAAAGGTAAAGGGTAATGATCTTTCTTGGTAGCTTTATTTAACTTACGAAAATCAATTACCATCCTATAACCTGTAATAATTATTTGTGGGATCAATTCATCTTTATCATTAGGAACAACGGTAATATCTCCCTTTTTAGGGACACAATGGACAGGGCTTACCCATTCACTATCAGCAACGGGATAAATAATACCTGCCTCAAGGAGCTTTAGTATCTCCTTTCTTACCACTTCCTTCATCTTGGGATTTAATCGTCTTTGAGGATCTCTAACAGGTTTGGCATCGTCCTCCAATGTAATTTTGTGTTGACATAGCATGGGACTAACGCCCTTAAGATCATCCAGAGTATATCCAATAGCAACTCAGTGCTTCTTCAGAGTTTTCAGTAATCTTTCTTCTTCTTTCTCTGAAAGGTTAGCACTAATAATAACAGGATATATTTATTTTTCATCAAGATAAGCATACTTAAGATTATCAGATAATGGTTTGAGTTCAAACACAGGATCACCCTTGGGTGGAGGGGGATCCCCAAGAATTTCAACGGGAAGGTTATGTTTCAGCATAGGTTCCTATTTAAGGAACACTTCATCTAGTTCTTCCCTTTCCCTCATAAACATATCGTTTTCATGGTCTAGCAAATATTTTTCTAACGGATCAGTTGGAGGAACAACAATGGAAGTAAGACCAATAATCTCATCCTTGCAAGGTGGTTCCTTTTCACAAGGTTGTCTACTAAACTTAGCGAAATTAAACTCATGAGACATACCATCTATGCCAACAGTGACAATATTCTTTTCACAATTAATCTTAACACTAGCAGTATTCAAGAAGGGTCTACCAAAAATAATGGGACAAAAATAATCTTGTGGGGAACCAAGAACAAGGAAATCAGTAGGGTATTTAACCTTCCCACACAAAACTTCAACATCTCTAACAATCCCAATAGGTTTAATGGTATCCCTATTAGCAAGCTTAATAGTAACATCAATGTCTTCTAATTCAACGGGTGCAATATCGTGCACAATTTCTTTATAAAGATCATAAGGTATCACACTAGCACTAGCACGCATATCACATAAGCCATGATAACAATGATCTCCTATTTTAACAGAAATAACAGGCATGCCTACGACAGGTCTACGAGTCTTAGTATCAGGTCTAGCAATATTAGCAGTCTCGCCCAAGAAAGAAATAACATGCCCATCTAAGTCCTCATCCAAGAGATCTTTAACCATAGCAATACTAGGTTCAACATTAATTTTCTCAGGAGGTGTATAAGTTCTAGTATTACTCTTACGAACAATAGTCGAAGCTTTAGCATGATCCTTTATCCTAACAGGAAAACGAGGTTTTTCACCATAAGCAGTAGGAACAACAGGATCACTATAGGTAATAGTCTTTTCTTCGACTGTAATAGGTGCAACTACTTGAACTTCAACAGGAGGATTATATTTAAACCACTTCTCTTTAGGGAGATCAACGTGTGTAGCAAAAGATTCGCAAAAAGTAGCTACTATCTCAGAGTCAAGTCCATGCTTAGCGCTAAATCGACGAAAAACATCGGTATCCATAAAAGATTTAACACAATCGAACTTAGGCGTCATACCTGACTCCTTACCATCGTCGGAACCCCAATCTTCAGAGTTGCGTTTAATTCTTTCCAGTAAGTCCCATTTGAAATCAATAGTCTTCAGCATATAAGAACCAGCACAAGAAGTATCGAGCAGGTTGTGATTATCAAGAGAAAGCCGAGCATAAATTTTTTGAATAATCATTTCCAGAGAGAGCTCATGATTGGGGCATGAATATAACATTGACTTAAGCCTCCACCAAGCTTGAGCGATGCTTTCTCCTTCACGAGGCCAGAAATTATAATTGTAATTACGATCACGATGAACAAGATTCATAGGATAGAACTTCTGGTGAAATTCCAACTTCAATCGCTTATAATTCCAAGATCCCGTATCGTCACATAAGCTAAACCATGTCAATGCATTTCCCTTCAAAGATAAAGGGAAGACCTTCCTTTTGACAACATCATCGGGGATACCTGCAAGCTTAAATAATCCACAAACTTCATCCACAAAGATAAGGTGTAAATCGGGATGTAATGTTCCATCTCCTGCAAATGGATTAGCTAGCAGTTTCTCTATCATACCGAAAGGAATCACAAAATAAATATTTTCATAAAGTTCAGTAGGTTGAGGATCAACTCTTTGCTCTTTTGGTTGGGGTGAAGATACCCTAAACAAACCCCCTCAAAGATTAGTTTCCATAGTGACAAGTAACAAAAAAATTTAGCACACTATATAAATGTTTCCTTACCAAGTTCCACTCACCAAAAGTGCTACACTCCTCGGCAACGGCGCCAGAAAAGAGTCTTGATGACCCACAAGTGTAGGGGATCTATCATAGTCCTTTCAATAAGTAAGAGTGTCAAACCCAACGAGGAGCAGAAGGAAATGAAAAGCGGTTTTCAGTAAGAGTTTCTGCAAGCACTGAAATTGTAGGTGACAGATAGTTTTGTGATAAGATAAATAGTAACCAGTAAAAAGTAAATAATGTAAATAAGGTGCAGCAAGGTGGCCCAATCCTTTATGTAGCAAAGGATAAGCCTGGAAAATTTCTAATAATAATAGTAAAGGAGCTCCCGAGGACACATTGGGAATTATCGTCGAGCTAGTTTTCATCACGCTCATATGATTCGGGTTCGGTACTTTGATAACTTGATATGTGGGTGGACCGGTGCTTGGGTACTGCCCTTACTTGTACAAGCATCCCACTTATGATTAACCCCTATTGCAAGCATCCGCAACTACAACAAAAGTATTAAGGTAAACTAACCATAGCATGAAACATGTGGATCCATATCAGCCCCTAACGAAGCAACACATAAACTAGGGTTTAAGCTTCTGTCACTCTAGCAACCCATCATCTACTTATTACTTCCCTATGCCCTCCTCTAGGCCCAATAATGGTGAAGTGTCATGTAGTCGACGTTCACATGACACCACTAGAGGATAAGACAACATACATCTTATCAAAATATCGAACGAATACCAAATTCACATGACTACTAATAGCAAGACTTCACCCATGTCCTCAGGAACAAACGTAACTACTCACAAAGCATATTCCTGTTCATAATCAGAGGTGTAATAATATGCATTAAGGATCTGAACATATAATCTTCCACCAAGTAAACCAATAAGTATCAACTACAAGGAGTAATCAACACTACTAGCAACCCACAGGTACCAATTTGTGGTTTTGGATACAAGATTGGATACAAGAGATGAACTAGGGTTTGAGAGGAGATGGTGTTGGTGAAGATGTTGATGAAGATTGACCCCCTCCCGATGAGAGGCTCGTTGGTGATGACGTTGGTGATGATTTCCCCCTCCCGGAGGGAAGTGTCCCTAGCAAAACAGCTCTGCCAGAGCGCTAGATTGATTCCGCCAAGGTTCCGCCTCGTGGCGGCGGAGTTTCGTCCCGTTAGCTTGCCCACAATTTTTTCCAGGGTAAAAGTGATGATATAGCAGAAGATGGACGCCGGAGGCCCACCAGGGGGCCCAGGAGATAGGGGGCACGCCCTATAAGGGGGGCGCCCCACTGTCTCCTGGATAGGGTGTGGGCCCCCTGGCCTATTTCTTTCGCTCATAAATTCTTATAAATTCCGAAAAGTTGTTTCATGGAGTTGCAGGACTTTTGGAGTTGCGCAGAATAGGTTTCCAATGTTTGCTCCTTTTCCAGCCAGAATTCCAGCTGCCGGCGTTCCCCCTCTTCATGGTAAACCTTGTAAATTAAGAGAGAATAGCCATAAGTATTGAGATATAATGTGTAATAACAGCCCATAATGCAATAAATATTGATATAAAACCATGATGCAAAATGGACGTATCAGTTAGCATGCGTAGGTGCGTAGGATTTCATACTAGATTGGACTGGCGGGGAGAAGTGCATACTGTGTTAAATTCACGTGCGTATTGGCCATCTACTCCTCGGCCCTCTACTGCACCTGCCTTTGGCTGCATGACAGGTGGGCCAGCCACCCGTTGGGATCACGTGTCATTCACCCAAAGGCAGCTGCAGTAAGTCAATGAAGTTGTGTCCCCCTCTGTGCCGGTGTAGTATAGTCATCTCACCGAACCTCTAGTTGGGGCCAAACGAGAGAAGTTTGATGTTTAGTGGTTTATTGGTCCCCTATCATTTTGTGCCAAGTTTTGACCTTTGATTTAACTAATAAAATGTTAATGCACAAAAATGTTATGTAAGTCACCTTACGGAAACAAAATAATCCCAAAACACTTAGGCACGGTACATTAACTCCCTCCTCGTTTCTTATTTTGTGACATATCAACCACTGAGAGAAGTGGGCCGTGCATGCTTTCAATGACTTGAGACTACCAAACATGACATGCAGTGTTTAGTTCATTGCATGTAATCCTATTAATTAGCAAAAGGACATTAAGTTATCTCACCGATAGGAGTAAAACAATACACCATGTATTTATTTATAGAGGGAGTAGTACATTTTTTGTGACATGCATTACTAGATATTGCTAGTCAAATACTAAAATCCAGATGGACGTGGTAGTACTCCTAAATCCAAACGGTGGTGCTAGTAGTACTAGTAGTAGTACTACCAATGTAGTACTAGCACTGTACTACCCGTTGGTCAAATTATTACGTGCTTCTCCTCATAGTGAAGTGACAAGACCCTGCGCCGGAGATGAAACATGAGTGTAGGCGCCGTGTTCGCCATACCGTAGTCAGCCTCACCGTCTGCAGTCACTATCATCATGGCTGTATAGCTAGCCTGCTTACAACTAGCCCTGTTCGACATAATTTCCCGTGCGTAGATGCCCGTGCATTGCACGAAACACCAAGATTGGGGGTGGATGGCGCTGGCAGTGGCCATCGTGCCAGATTTTTCCATGGCCTTATAGATGTTGTGGGGAGGAGATAAGGCTGATTGTGAGAGACAAGGAGTTGTTTGTAAATAGGGAACAAGTGCGGGCATCTTTTTGCAAAAATGGAGAAGTTTGGTTTGTATGCATCAGATCTAGATCCGACGGCTATTGGTGAAACATGGGAGGCACAACATCATCACCAACTCAGGGCCTATTTGAGTCACAGTATTTTAAAAACGTAGGAATAGGACACGGCAATATTACAAGTTTCAAACTGATATTACAAATGTTAGGAGTAATGCTGTACCTACGAAGAGGGAATTACTAGGAAGTTTACGTAAGAACTTTCGTTACTTTAGGTGGATGCAACATTATGTTACAAACTAAAATCCACCGCCCTGACAAGTCCCTAATGGGAAAATAAATTTTTGAGTCTCTGGCCATTTGATGTTTCAAAAACAAATTGAGCTTCTGCGGAGACTTTGTCATTTAGGCTTAGACGCTTGCGGTGATCAGCACGCCATTCATTGTTGTGCTAGAGAATGCCAAACCTCATTACCTTGAGTACACTTGCCTCCAGAACAAAGAACCTGGCCAATTTAATCTCAGATGTGCTAACTCGATAGTCAATCAAATCAATTTATGTAAGATGGAGATCAAGGCATTCGATGAGATTGTTAAGTGCAGCACATTTTTCACTTTTGGGTCTTTTTTTATCTGCAAAAGAAGAGAACATATTAGAGCAGCTGGCTGTATAAGATTGTCGTGTCATCAAGAGGTACCAATATCATTTGTTCATATGATAGGGTTGGCTGGCTAGTGATATTTTTTCACTCTCTCTCTCTCTCTCTCTCTCTCTCTCTCTCTCTTTCTTTCTTTCTTTCTTTCTTTCTGTTTCCTCTCATTTACCTAGGAGCACGTGAAGAGCTTGGGCATTTGTTTCCTTCCACTATGTGGCCGATGCCATATTTCGCAAAAGTATGCCACATAATACACATTGATGTCAAATCAAAAGATTTTGGCACCGCTCTCGCGAAGTGAGAGAGTTGGCACCGCTGTGCACACAGACCCACATGCATAAACACATCAATCAAACCAACTACACCATCCTCTCACTCTCGCAAACAAGTGTTTTTTTATTGCCTTAGTCCTCTCTCTCCCACACAAGTGTTTTTCTTTCGTGAGTTAATTTGGCACCAGAGCAAAGTAGGTGATCCCGATTGGGGCACCTGGTGAGCAATGGAGGGGCATCGATGCCAAATGCATCACAAGTGAAGTTGGCACGTGTTTTGGCCTACATAGCCCACTTTTGTACTCCCTCTGTCCGAAAATTCTTGTCTTAAATTTTTCTAAATATGGATGTATCTAGTTACATTTTAGTGTTAGATACATCCGTATCTAAACAAATGTAAGACAAGAATTTTGGGACGGAGGGAGTAATACCTCGTATTTAGTGTAAAATTTTGACCATATATTTACTTACGAAAATGCCAATGCATGTCACTAAAAATTACACCATTTGAAATTATGTTCAAATATGAATCCAACAATATAGTTCTTAGTGACATGCGTTAACATTTTGTCAGTTAAATCTATGGTCAAATTTTGATACTACAAAATAGGAAGAGTAAACCAGGATGGAGGTAGTACTTGCTCATAGGGTAACCATAGAGTTACTGGAGTAGTCTAAGTTACTTCCACTATGACTAGCCTAGGATACTATAGTAGTAAAACAAAAAAAACGATGCAGGTGATCACGTGAGAAAAAATAATAAAAACATTTCTTTCGGTGCACTGCGTAGATGCAGTTTTGAACACTACACTTGTCATCGTAATTTGGCAAAATTACGAAAAAATTGAGCTACGTTGTGATTACTGTTTACTAATAGGAAAGAAGTTTCACCTCGATGAGTAGCTTCTCCGTGCACGGAAAGCATGTAAGGAATCCAACAACTTGATCCAGATTTGGGCCGATAGATTTTATTGCCAAGATCTTCACTGTGCGCATAGACTGGGTCAAGCTTGTGGGAATCATTTTCTAGAAGATGGTCGTAAATACATCAAGAAGAAATTTAAAAATGTGAATTTCAAGAAGATGGAGAAGAAGATGAGTGTTGTACCTGAACGATTACGGATCCAATAAAGAGTTCGGAGAATTTGGCAGACGAGTTCACCAACGCTGTTGTCGGTGTCAAAACTGGCGGATCTCAGGTAGGGGGTCCTGAACTGTGCGTCTAAGGATAATGGTAACAGGAGGCGGGGGACACAATGTTTACCTAGGTTCGGGCCCTCTCTATGAAGGTAATACCCTACTTCCTCCTGGAGTTGATCTACCAAGAGATCATAGAGGCTAACCCTAGAAGCTAGCCTATGATTTTGATTGTTGTTGTCCTATGGACTAAACCCTCCGGTTTATATAGACACCGGAGGGGGCTAGGGTTACACAGAGTCGGTTACAGAGAAGGAAATCTACATATTTGAATTGCCAAGCTTGCCTTCCACGCAAAGGAGAGTCCCACCCGGACACGGGACGAAGTCTTCAATCATGTATCTTCATAGTCCAACAGTCCGACATAAGCATATAGTCCAGCTATCCAAGGACCCACTAATCCGGGACTCCCTCAGTAGCCACTGAACCAGGCTTCAATGATGATGAGTCTGGCGTGCAGATTGTCTTCAGCATTGCAAGGTGGGTTCTTTCTTTGAATACTCCATAGTAGATTTTCAGCACAAGAATCGTGTCTGGCTCTGCAAAACAAATTCCACATACCACCGTAGAGAGCACAATATTCCACGGGTCTAATCTGCTGACAACTTTTCCTTGGCGTGACATCACGCCGTGGCCCGGTCATTATTCGAACCATTTTCTCAACCTGCTACTGCACATGTTGCAAGGAGGTTTTATTGGCACGTCCTGTCGAAGCAGAGATCGTGTCCCCTTATCACGGGATTCTCATCAATACGGGTGTGGGTAACCCAACCGCGCCATTAACACGGCGCTTGGGGAATAAGCAAGTTTCCGGGGCAAGTGGGGAGGCGCATGATCCCGGCTGCCTTTATAAGGAGATAATGATTTCCCTTCTTCACCCACGCCTTCCTCTTCCGCCTATTCTCTCTCGCTCGAGCTCCAGCGCCCAAGCATTCGCCTTCTCCGCCCACAAAGGTTCTCCAAAAATGTCTGGATCTGGAGCAGGAGGCAAGTGGATGGCCTCTACCGTCCAGGAGAAGGATATCAAGAAACTTCGAGAGGCCGGCTATCTGGCCAAGAAGATTGTCCATCGTCTTCCGACGGCGGGACAAATTGTCCCTACTCCGGAACCCCATGAGAGGGTTGTATTCCTCCCTCACTTTGTTCACGGGCTAGGGTTTCCCCTCCACCCATTCGTTCGCGGCATTATGTATTACTATGGGATGGATTTTCATGATCTATCCCCCAATTCCTTCCTCAACATCTCGACATTCATCGTCGTGTGGCCTTTCTCCGCATTTCTCCACACTTTGGATTATGGCCGAAGATTTTCAATGTGAAACCCAAGGTGGTGAGCGGTGAACACGCTGAGTGCGGAGAAGCCATGGTAAGCAAGATGCCCAACGTCACATGGCCATCAGGTACCTTCAATGATTCCGTCAAAGGGTGGCAACAACAGTGGTTCTATATCATTGAGCCACGCGGCACAAAATGGGTCGCAGCTCCTGAATTCTGATCCGGAGCTCCATTGCGGCTTACGTCCTGGCCCAAGAAGGGCCAAAACTGGTCTTTGCCAGATGAGTTGGCAGTGCTCCAGGCGCGTGTCAAGGGTATGGAGGACAAGAATATCAAACTTGTCAACGTCGTCCAGGTGATGTTAGTTCAGCGGATTCTCCCTTGTCAACACATGGCTTGCAATTTATGGGAATTCGACCTGGCCAAGCACCAGACCCTACTAGGGTTCTTCGAATCATCGCACAAGGACATCTAGAAGGTTCTCTTTAAGTCTGGCAAATCATGGATGGATTCAGCCGAGGACCACGGGTACCAACTGTCCCGACCCGCGAGTTTGGTAAATCTTCGTATTGGCAAGTCATATGCTTTATCCGCATAATCCCAGGGAAACGCTTAATGTATTTTCCCATAACTCACCTAGGGCTGGACGAAGAAGGCAGGGCGGATCTACTGCCCGGCCCCGCTACCATAAGAACAAGCTGACCCACTTCTGACGAAGATGCTTGTCCCGGCGCCTTACAAGGCGCCGAAGAAAGAAGCCGAGAAAGAGGCCAAAGAGACTTGGGGCGGCCTTCGTAACCAAGGAACTTCAAACACAATATCCAAAGACTCCGAGGCCCGCTCTTCCTCCAAAGAGGATGAGGAAGAGGAGGAAAGCTGAGCCCCCAGCAAGGAGAAGAAAGAAAAGGGCGACCTCCACACACTTGGAGGCTGAGTCGCCTAGGAAGGGAAAAACTCCCTTTCGGAAGTAATCCGCCACCGCCATCGACAGCAGCCCGGAGTGGGATCCCAGGGTCCAGCCCCTGGTGAAATCGTGAGTATATAAAATCCGAACACATTTGTGTGTCCAAACTCACTATCATATAGCGTTTAACGCCTTGAGTCACTCCTTTTTTTGCAGTCCGGCCAGGTCCCACGCCGAACAATCCTCATCGGAGGATTTACTGGGTTTGGATGCTATGAACAGTGGGACACCCCCGACAGTCCCTTCCCCAAAACACGTGAATGACACCAAGGTATCGTCCCAAAGGGACCCAGACCGAGGAGGGGGGGGAAAGACCGTCAAGGCGGCGCCAGAGGGTCAAACCTTGGTGGCCGGACACATGGGAGAAAAGGATCCCATGGACACCGATGGTGGGGGCTATCTTGAATTCGGCCCCCAGCCGGACACAATTCCAGAGACCAACACGGCTCTGGAATCAGGCAGGCAACCTCCCTCGACAGGAGGGGGTGCACCTGTTCCACTGGCAACCTCTGCCCAACCAGAGGTGCCGGATACCTTATCAGCAGCGCTGAAGAGTGCCTCCATCATTGAAGAACACCGTGCCCTTATGGGTGTGGTGATTGAGAAGATTCAGTCTGCCGAAAGCGGGCTGACTGAAGCCTGCATCAGCCTTATAACGGGCTTTGAGGTATGTTGTGAGGTTTCAGAGAGTTCCATAGTATAGATAGTAGCCCCTGATACATTGTTCGGTCTTGGAAAGAAAAAAACGGACAGAGGATCAAATATATGTTTTCGGGAGACTTAACTTGTGGTACCTCTCCCTCTTTTGTTTTTTCTAAGCAGGCGTCTATAGTGACTGCCACCTCTTATACTGCGGAAGTCTCCGGACTAAAGCAGAGTCTGGAGCGGGCCGAAGAAGAACTCAACCAAGTGAAGAAGTAGTTGAAAGACAACCAAGGTAAGCAAAAAACCTTGTTCACATTCAATACGAGTGAATAATTGAGTATGATGGGAAAAAATCATGATGTGCTATAGGAGTGACGGCCAAAGTCGAAACTCTTAAGAAGGAGGTGGCTGAGGCCGAGAAGAAGGCAGCCACAGAGCAGGCCCTTCATGAAAAGCACGAGGCCAATGTCGGTGTCAAAACCGGCGGATCTTGGGTAGGGGGTCCCGAATTGTGCGTCTAAGGCTAATGTTAATAGGAGGCGGGGGACACAATGTTTACCCAGGTTCGGGCCCTCTCTATGGAGGTAATACCCTACTTCCTGCTTGATTGATCTTGATGATATGAGTATTACAAGAGTTAATCTACCACGAGATCATAGAGGCTAACCCTAGAAGCTAGCCTATGATTATGATTGTTGTTGTCCTACGGACTAAACCCTCCGGTTTATATAGACACTGGAGGGGGCTAGGGTTACACAAAGTCGGTTACAGAGAAGGAAATCTACATATCCAAATTGCCAAGCTTACCTTCCACGCAAAGGAGAGTCCCATGCGGACATGGGATGAAGTCTTCAATCTTGTATCTTCATAGTCCGACAGTCCGGCATAAGCATATAGTCCGGCTGTCCGAGGACCCCTTAATCCAGGACTCCCTCAGTAGCCCCTGAACCAGGCTTCAATGACGATGAGTTCGGCGCGTAGATTGTCTTCGGCATTGCAAGGAGGGTTCCTTCTCCGAATACTTAAAAGTAGATGTTGAACACAAGAATCGTGTCTGGCTCTACAAAACAAATTCCACATACCACTTTAGAGAGCACAATATTCCACAAGTCTAATATCCTGACAACTTTCCCATAGCGTGTCATCATGCCATGGCCCGGTCATTATTCGAACCGTTTGCTCAACCTGCTACTGCACATCTTGCGAGGCAGTTTTATTGGCACGTCTTGTTGAAGCAGAGATCGTGTCCCCTTATCGCGGGATTCTCATCAATATGGGCGTGGGTAACCCAACCGCGCCATTAACATGGTGCTTGGGGAATAAGCGAGTTTCCAGGGCAAGTGGGGAGGCGCATGACCCCTGCTACCTTTATAAGGAGATAAGGATTCCCCTTTTTTCACCCATGCCTTCTTCTTCCTCTGCTCATCCATTCTCGATCTCCAACACCCAAGCTTTCACCTTCTCTGCAAAATCATTCTGAACATGTCCGCAGCAGAAGGCAAGGGGATGGCCTCCTCCGTCACGAAGGAGGACATCAAGAAGCTTCGGGAGGCCGGATACCTGTCCGCAGACATTGCGCATCGGCTTATGGGCGAAGGGCAGATCATCCCTACCCCGAAACCCCAGGAAAGGGTAGTATTCCTCTCTCACTTCGTCCGTGGGCTAGGATTCACCCTCCACCCGTTCGTCCACGGACTAATGTTCTACTACGGGCTGGACTTCCATGATATGGCCTCCAACTTCATCCTCAACATCTTGGCATTTATCATCGTGTGCGAGGCCTTCCTCCGCATCATGCCCCACTTCGGCCTATGGATGAAGACCTTCAATGTGAAGCCAAAGGTGGTGGGCGGCCAGCAAGTGGAGTGCGGGGGCGCCATGGTGGGCAAGATGCCCAATGTCACCTGGCCCGAAGGCTCCTTTGTGGAGGCTGTGAAGGGGTGGCAATCCGGGTGGTTCTACATCACCGAGCAGCGCGACGCCAACTGGGTGGTGACCCCCGAATTTCGATCCGGCGTCCCCATGCGGCTCACCTCCTAGAAAGAGAAGGGCTTAGCCTGGGGCTCAGTGGAAGAGCTGACCGGACTTTAGACCTGCGTCCAAAATATGATAAGCAAGAAAATCAAGCTCATCAACGTGGTCCAGGTTATGCTCCTTCGCCGGATCCTTCCGTGTCAGAGACAGGTTTGCAATTTATGGGAGTTCGACCCGGTCAAACACCAGACGGTACAAGAGCTCTTTGGCACGACGCATGAAGACGTATGGAAGGTGCTTTTCAAGGCCAACACGGTACCGCCACCCATAACCGAAGATCGCGGCCTCAGCGTGAAACACCAAGCCAATCCGATAAGTTTTCATATTTTGCAAGATATGCCTTTTACCAGCACATCCGCAGGAAGAATCTAAGCTCCATGCCAATTTTACAGGCCTGTGTAGTGATAGCGGAGCAGATTCACTGTCTGGCTCCGCTACCTAAAGATCCAGAATCGCCTCTTCTAACGAAGTTGTTGTTTCTGGTGCCCTATGAGGTGCCGGAGAAGAAGGCCAAGAAGACGGCCGTGGGGACCAAAGAAGGTCTCCGGTGCAAGGTTGCATCAGATATGACGTCTGAAGACACCGAGACGCACTACTCCACCGAACACGAGGAGGAGGAGGAGGAGGGGGAAATCCATCCCACCCCCCACCGGGGGGAGAAAAAAGAGGAAGGCCGCCACGCACAGGGAGCCCGAGGTGTCCAAGAAGGGAAAAACCACTCCATCCGGACACAATAGTACTTCTGGTATGTTTGTTTTATCGCTTCCTATCATGCCAAACGTGCACCTCCAGCCCGACCAAATCCAACATTGAGATATCCTCCTCCTCGAAGGGGTCTATGGTCCCGTCGGCTATGAACAGCGATTCGCTTCCGACAGCCTCCTCCCCCAGGCCCGCGGATGACACCGAGGTGTTGTCTGGAAGGATACCGGGCCAAGCGGAGACAGTTCCGGAGACGCCCCCAGGAGAAATCCCAGTCGCCGGGCACATGGGGGGGAAGACCCCCATGGACTCCGATAATGGGGGCCGTAACCAGTTTGGCCGCCAGCCGAATACGGCTCTCTAAGGAGAGTGAGCCGCCTGTATCGATGACCTCTGTCCATCCAAAGGCACCGGACAACTTGTTCGAAGCACCTTGCAACGCTTCCATTGATGAAGAACACCGTACTCTTATGAGTATGGTGATTGAGATGGTCCGGTCCGCCAAAAGCGGATTAACCGAAGCCCGCACTAGCCTTCTAACAGGCTTTGAGGTAAGTAATAAAATTGTAAGAGAATATCACAGTATAGATAGTAGCCCCTGATGCTCTGTTTGGTGTTCGGAAAGAAAAGCCGAACAGAGGATCAAATAATGTTCGCATGAGTCTAACAGAAGATGTCTATGTGAATAAGAAGACATTGCTGCTGGCCGCTGTCGCTCGTACTGCGGAGGTCTCTGGACTAAAGCAGGACCTGGAGCGGACCAAGGGAGAGCTCGGCCTCGTGAAGAGGCAGCTCGAGGAAAGTAAAGGTACGCAATACCCCATCTATATATTTATAAAGGATAAATGGTTTCTGCTGATAGAAGCGTCGTGAACTTTGATAGGGGCCACGACCAAAGTGGCAGCCCTTAAGAAGGCGCTGGCCAAGGCCGAAGACAAAGCGGCCAAGGAGCACGCCGAGCGCGAGAGCAAGAGGCCCGGGTCAGCGAGGTCCAACAAGAGCTCCAGGAATTCGTACAGAAATACGAGTCCTTTGAGCATGACTCTAAGACTCAAGAGTCCGAGCTTGCTAAGGCCCTCCAGAGCGCACAAGACACCAAAGCCTAAGCCCAGAAGGCCCTCCAGGAGATTCAGGCGGCCAAGAAGATTACGGCGGGTAAGGCATTCATTATGCAAAGCAAGCATGTGAAGGAGACATTCTTTTTACTTACCCGAATTTGGAATTCTCCGGGAGCATTTGCGGATCTGCCGCGCAACATATTTGATGCCGCAGAGTTCTACCGAGCCGAAGAAGGGAGTTCAACGGAGAAGTTGTTCTGGTCTCAATTTCTTGGGACAGAACATCTGATGCCTTGAGCGACCAGCAGAAGCAATTGGTCGAGCTGCACAAGGCGGCTGGACTGGCCATGAAGGACCTCATAGTCCGGCTATGGCCTGCCGAGCCTATGCCTAGCAGCTACTTCGGTCTCGTGAAGCAGCTTGTGAGTGCCCGCCCCCGACTTGAAGTCATAAAGCGGTCAGTTTGCATTGAAGGTGCATGGATGGCCTTTGCCCGTGCAAACATGCATTGGGCAAAGATGGACGCCACGACACCTTTGACCGAAGGTCCACAGAACGGCAAGGAGCACCGCCGACCCGAAAATTACTATGATAGTGTATTGAAGGACTCCCGCCTTGTGGCAGAGCAATGTACCAAGGATGTAATCATTGAATGAATACATTCATTTTATCCTGTAATTTGAAACGAGTTCATTTGCGCAATAGAATGCTTGTTGATTTAAAATTTTACCTCATGTGTGGCCGTTTATAAAATCTGAGAGTTGGCCAGTTGTTGTCTTCTGCCCCCATGTAACTAGTATAGGGGTGTTCGGGATAAATATAAACACTCTTTATCCAAGTTTTTGGTCCTTTAAGGAGGTGTCTAGCGCAACGAACAAGGCAATCGGACTATACAACTTTATCACCCTCACTTAGCCATAGAAGTTCTATAATTTTAAATTTTGGCATAGCCCCTGGTATTCGGAAGGCCAAACTTGGGGCGATATAACGCCTAAACCGGACAAAGACCGATTCTTCACATAAAGCGGAAAAAATCTTTAAGGATTTGAGACCTCTCGGACAGCGACCATCTCTCACCGCATTTTGACAGTCAGTTTTTGGCTTTCTCTAATTAGGTGCTCGTCCAGAAGAACCGGGACACAATCGCTGTAGTTCTCCCTTTGCTGCCCTAGCCGATATAGCGGAACGTAGGGTAGCAAGCATAGGAGCCGAGAAACCCAACTATTGACCCAAGACATGATTCAGAGCTGATGCATATAATGCTATAATTTCGGGGTGCCGCACTGTCTAAAGTGTTTGAACTTTCTTGCCGTATTATGGGGTAAACTAAAGCCCCTAGAGAACTGAACGTACCAATGTATGGGTGCGATTAGTAAATAAACAGTCAAGGAAAAAAATAAATGTAGTAATAAGCTGACGCTGTACATTATTTTCCATTATTATTTGAATGATACGTCGAGGCGTATGTATACAAGTGGTGCGATAAGCAAATAGGACTATTTAACATGCCCTAACCAAGAGCGAGCTGCGTGTGGGTATATAAAAATAGGTATGGCGTTTGTTATTAGAGACCACCTGGGATTCCCTTGTATGTCAAAGCTCCTTGCCTCCTTGCTGTTTCCGTCCCGTGACAGGTCCGATAATTAGGTTATCAAAAGAGCCTCAAGAAGAGAGGGACCTGAAAGAAAGAAAAAGGTGAAGGTATGCGGATCCTAGGGCGGTTGATCCACATTGTGGACCGCAGTCTAGCTGTGCCTCCATCTATGCTTGACTGGGACTAGGACGGAGGCCGAATTGCTAGGCGAGCTCTGGTCGGGCTGGACGATCCTGTTGCAAAGTACTCTGGAATCGCTTGATGGTGTCTGGGGGCTTTATTGCCGAATTAGGGTCTGTCTAAGGAGGCTGCTCTGTACTTCTGCTACCAGGGCCGCAGTGTGCTCCTCCGTACGGATGGAGCGCTTTGTATTTCCAATGACTGTTATAATACCGCGGGGTCCGGGCATCTTGAGCTTGAGGTAGGCATAGTGTGGCACCGCATTGAATCAAGCGAATGCGGTTCGACCTAGCAGTGCATGATAACCACTGCAGAAGGGGTCGATATCGAAGATTAACTCCTCGCTTTGGAAATTGTCCGGGGATCCGAAGACCATTTCCAGTGTGAATGAGCCTATACAACATGCCTCTACACCTGGTATGACACCTTTGAAGGTGGTTTTGGTGGGTTTGATCCTTGAGGAATCGATACCCATTTTGCGCATTGTATCCTGATAGAGCAGGTTCAGGCTGCTGCCATCGTCCATAAAGACTTGTGTGAGGTGGAATCCGTCAATGATAGGGTCAAGGACCAGTGCGGCTGAGCCGCCATGATGGATACTGGTCGGATGATCCCTGTGATCAAAGGTGATCGGACAGGAAGACCATGGATTGAACTTTGGGGCGACTAGCTCCATCGTGTAGACGTCCCTTAGTGCGCGCTTCCTCTCCCGCTTGGAATATGGGTGGCGTATATCATATTTACTGTTTTCACTTGGGTAGGAAATTTCTTCCGTCCCCCTGTGTTCGGTAGCCGGGGTTCCTCATCGTCATCACTATGTGACCCTTTTCCTTTTTATCAACATTTAGCTTGCCGTCCTGTTTAAATACTCCACATTCTCTGTTGGTGTGGTTGGCTGGTTTATCAGGAGTGATGTGGATTTGACATGAGCGATCGACTATGCGGTCCAGACTGGACGGGCCCGGATTGTTTCTTTTAAATGGCTTCTTCCATTGACCGGACTTGGAGCCACTGAATCCGGCATTGACGGCCGTGTCTTCGGTGTTGTCGCCATTACTGCGACGCTTGTGTCTGTTGCGTCAGGGATTGCCATTGCTATGAGCCAACCGGCTGTCCTCGCCTGCACAAAAGCGGGTCGTGAGTGTTGTAAGGGCTTCCATGGATTTCGGCTTCGCTTGACCAAGGTGTCGGGCAAGCCACTCATCGCAGATGTTATGCTTAAAGGCTGCTAGGGCTTCAGCATCCAGATAGTCAACGATTTGGTTCTTTTTAGTGAAAAACCGAGTCCAGAATTTCGTGGCTGACTCTCCGGGCTGTTGGGTTATGTGAATTAAGTCATCAGCATCCGGTGGTCGCACATAAGTGCCCTGGAAGTTGTTGAGAAATGCGTCTTCCAGGTTCTCCCAATTGCCAATGGAGTTTGCCGACAGACTATTTAGCCAATACCGAGCTGGTCCCTTGAGTTTTATTGGGAGGTACTTGATGGCATGTAGATCATCACCGTGGGCCATGTGAATGTGGAGAAGGAAATCTTCGATCCATACCGTGGGGTCTCTTGTCCCATCATATGGTTCGATGTTCACGGGCTTAAACCCTTCTGGGAATTCTTGCTCCATTACTTAGTCAGTGAAGCATAGGGGGCGTGCGTGCCTCTATGCTGGGCTACATCGCGACGCAGTTCGGATGAGTCTGGTCTGCTGTGTTTGGCCCGGAGGATTTGTATTTAGTATATCTGGCATAGCGGTCATTGTCACGCGTTAGGGTGCGCCCCCGCGATCCGTAGATCGACCTTGACTGTCCTGCTTTGTTTTCCAATTCGTCTCGCAGGTCATGCGTGTAGCCCCGGGCCTTCGTGTTTTTATTTGTTGGGTGACGGGGTGTGGGCTGGTGTTCGGGCTGATACGCTGCGTTGTCTCGGCCACAAGGTGGTCTGCCAGCAGCATCCTGCACTGGTAGTATAGGCTCTAGTGCCTCATCCTCAAATTGAGGTAACAACCTGCGCCTCGGGTAACTTTTGGTTCCGCGCTCGAGTCCGTATTCGTCGGCCGCCAGGACCTTAGTCCATCTGTTAGTGAGCAGATCTTGATCAGCTTGAAGTTGTTGCTGTTTTTTCTTCAAGCTCTATGCAGTGGCTATAAGCCGGCGCTTAAATAGCTCCTGCTCGATGGGATCCTCAGGCACGGTAAATTCTTCGTCACCGAGGCTCACCTCATCTTCGGAGAGGGGCATGTAATTGTCGTCCTCCGAGTCTTTATCCATTGCCTGTTCATTAGGGCTCGCTTGCACATCTTCCCGTCTAGCCTGCTCGAAGCTTGGCTGGGCGGTATTGTTTTCGTCTTCAGCATCATCTGGAGTGCTATTGTCTCTTGTGCCGGTATCGCTGTTTTTGCTATGGCGGGGTTTAGAGCGGCGCCGCTGACGCCGGCGCTTAGGTTGCTTCTCAAGAGGATCACCCTCTGTTGCATCCTTTTGATCCTCGCCATTTTCTTCTTCGGGTGTGTCCACCATATATATGTCGTATGATAAGGTGGTTTTCCAGTGCCCTGTGGGCGGTGGCTCCCGTTCTTCTCCGGCATCGACTTCCATACCGTCGATGTCTTCGGAGTCGAAATCAAGCATGTCGGTTAAGTTGTCGACAGTGACTATTAAGTGGGTGGTGGGTGGGTGACGAATTCCTTCGTTGTCTGCTTCCCACTCAAGCCAGACATAGTTCGGCCAAGAGTCTCCTCAAAGGGAGAGATATTTTAATGAGTTTAGCACGTCGCCCAAGGGCGAGTGCTGGAAGATATCTGCGGAGCTAAACTCCATGATCGGTGCCCATTTAGATCCGATGGGCACGGATGCATGCGGTTCCGAGCCTATGGCTGGAGATGAGTCCGAGGGTCCGATGACATAGACTGCATTGGAAGTGAAATCTGTGTTCAGCTCTATCGTTGTTGAGTGTGCGGCTTCCCTGCCAGGGTCCATCCTCCCGTCCTCGGATGGCACAATCTGCACTAGATTTAAAGCTAGGGAAGCTGCAGGTGTGATCTCCTGAACACCGTCCGATGGCAGACCTAGGTCATGCTCGTCGCGACTGTAGGGTGCACCTGTCATGGGCTCGAATCCGTCGAAGATCGAGTCTCCACAGATGTCGGCAGTGTAATTCAGGCTTCCAAAACTGACCTGATGGCCAGGGGCGTAGCTATTGATCTACTCCAGATGGCCAAGCGAGTTGGCCTGCAGTGCGAAGCTGCCGAATACAGATATTTGTCCGGGGAGGAAAACCTCACCCTGGACCGCATCATTATATATGATTGAACGAGCCACCAAGCCTTTATGGTGACGACACAGTGGAACTATCAATGAAGGCACCAATGTCGGTGCCAAAACCAGCGAATCTCGGGTAGGGGGTCCCGAACTGTGCGTCTAAGGCTAATGGTAACAGGAGGCTAGGGACACGATGTTTACCCAGGTTCGGGCCCTCTCTATGGAGGTAATACCTTCAGTGTCAAAACCGGCGGATCTCGTGTAGGGGGTCCCGAACTGTGCGTCTAAGGCTAATGGTAACAGGACGCAGGGGACACGATGTTTTACCCAGGTTCGGGCCCTCCCAATGGAGGTAATACCCTACTTCCTGCTTGATTGATCTTGATGATATGTGTATTACAAGAGTTGATCTACCACGAGATCGTAGAGGCTAAACCCTAGAAGCTAGCCTATGATTATGATTGTTGTGGTCCTACGGACTAAACTCATCGGTTTATATAGACACCAGAGGGGGCTAGGGTTACACAGAGTCGGTTACAGAGAAGGAGATCTACATATCCGAATTTCCAAGCTTGCCTTCCACGCAAAGGAGAGTCCCATCCAGACACGGGACGAAGTCTTCAGTCTTGTATCTTCATAGTCTAATAGTCCGGCCAACGTATATAGTCCGACCAACGTATATAGTCCGACTGTCCGAGGACCCCTTAATCCAGGACTCCCTCAGTAGCCACGAACCAGGCTTCAATGATGATGAGTCCGGCATGCAGATTGTCTTCGGTATTGCAAGGTGGGTTCTTTTCCAAATTCTCCAGAGTATATATTGTAGCGAGGAGTGTCCGGCTCCTCATCAATGTCGCACTCATTGGCTTCTATGCTTCAATAATGGCTAACTCCACGTGTCGGGCGAATGTGAGAAGTCGGGGCATTTTTTCATTTGCTACCCTGACCATGCAAGTAAATCGTCTATTTAAAGAGTTGAGGATCCTCAGATCGAAATCACACCATCTCCTCCTAGCAAGTATCCATCAGAGCACGCTCGGAAGAAACAATCCCATCATGGCCAGCCGTCACAGCTCCTCCTCTCGCCCCCATAGCACTAGGCCAGGCGACTGGGAGAAATGTTATATCCCCCACAGCCGATTAGTAGAGTTGCAGACCAAGGGGTTTCTCCCGCCTGCGTACATGGTCCCCGTCCAAGCTGGACTTGCCACTTATAATGGCGGGGAGCAAGCGGAGAGTTCTCCAAACCCATCCAAGGGGGAGCGAGTATGCTTTGTCCCCTATTTGCTGAGGGGACACGGATTTCCAATCCATCCTTTCCTCGACGGGCTCCTGGAGTTCTACGGCCTCCAGCTGCATAACTTTACCCCAGCCTCCATACTGCATATCGCAGTCTATGTCATGTCCTGCAAGCTATTTTTGGGTTGCGAAGCTCATTTCAAGCTGTGGAAGAGGCTATTCTGCATCGTACCCCGCACTCAGGAGGGGTCAGTATATCAAGTGGGTAGAGCCGAAATATGGCGCATCGCTGGGGCCGGATACCTATTCGGTACCCCGAAGAAGACATACAAAGACTGGCCTTCGGAGTGGTTCTACATGGAGGACGTCCCACTTCCGGACCCTATTCGGAAGGGCCTTCCCGAGTTTGTAAATGCCCCGTTGAAGAAACACCACAGCTGGCGCCCCAGGAGCCCCCAAGTGGAAGATAACAGGGAGATCCTTTTCCTGATGAATAGTATAAAGACGATGGCCAAATCAGGACTGACAATAATTGAGGTTATGTCCATATGTATAATTCGGGGAGTGCAACCACTTCAATATCGGGGGAAACCCATGTGGCACTTCAATGGAGAAGACGATGCCACCCGCTGCGGCCGTAAAGGTCCGGACTCCGCCGCTGCTCTGGCGAATATGCTATCTGATTTGTACAAAGGAGAAGAAGAGGAGTTCATCCGTATCAAACCGTGGGATGGATTCTCCGTGTACAACCCCCCAAGCTGGGTGAGCTATTATCTTTAATTCTAGTCTTTCCCTTATTTTTTTAGCATAAATGTTTACGTTGTCAATTCATAGCAAGAACTGCGAAAAGCTATGAGGGAGGTTCACAGCCCGTCTCCACAGCTAGAGGATCCCAACCGGGCCCTTGACCCCGGACTCAAAGGAGATCCGGACACATTTGTGGAGTTCGTTGACAGGAGATTTTATCAGTTAAGCTGCGATGGTGCGTTGGTGGCCATGATAGCTGATTATCCTGGCCTGCTCCCCGTATCACATGTAAGTAAGACCGAAGTCCCAACTTCAAAAAAGGAATCCCTCTTTGCACCTTACCCACCACACATGTATTGCATTTTACAGGGAAGGCCATTGGGACGCCATGCCGAACCCGCGGTGACTCGTCAACAAGGGGCACTGAAGCCGGGTAGGCTCAAAAGGAAGGCGGTTAGGACAAAGACGCCGTTGCAAAGGTATGTTTAAAAACCTGCCGCGAACTTATCATCGTTAAAATATAACAATGACCGTTGCCTCATGGCAGAAAAAGCACTCGCCATATTATATCCGGAGAGCCTGCCGGCCGCGCCTCGACCAGCCGGAGTCCGAGGCTGGACTCAAGGGCGGAGGTCGACGCGGGGACAATGCCGGACGATCCTCCTACAGAGGATGCAGATAGATTCTCCGCTACAAACTCCAAAGTGGAGAGCGCCATGAATCATAGGCGCCGACGAGCCGCACTACACGACCCTAGTTTCTCTGAAGAGACGTTCAATGCTTCAACTCAGGGGAAGCGTACATCCGGGCTGCTCAAGATAGCCTCACCAGAGCGACCGACCAGTACGTAAAGGATATACGGGTAAGAAAATTTGATAAGTATGTATATCAGTAGCCCCTGAGACTTGAAATAGTTGGCACAACTCATTTAAGGATCCTTGTGTGCGTACGCTTTAACAGAGAAGAATACCCAGCTGTCTAAAGAGCTGGAGGAGTGCAAAGCCCAACAGCGGGCCGCAACCGCCGGAATGGAGGAGTCCACGAGGGCCCCATCTGGTAATACTTGTTTTGATCGAAAATGATGTAATGGCGTGTACCAGTTAGTTGTCGGCATAAATGAAAATCTAACAATAGATTCTGCAAACAATCCCGGAGGCGATCCGGAGATTTTACCAGAGGATGAGCAACATGCTCAACGACAGCTGAAGGCTGGCGAGCGTGTTCTTACAAAGGTTATACAGGAGAAAAATAATCTCCAGGACGCGAACATCCGGCTGGATGTCGAATTAAAGGATGTTCGGGACCAACTTGCTGACTCCGTGAAGGAGAATAAGAGGCTTCGACGCGGCATATTTAGTAAGTGCTCTAACGAACCACTATAAAGTTCGGCGAAGAAGCGTGCTAACATAATTATGTCTGTAGGTATGTTGACAGGTCGTCCCGAAGAAGAGATGCCCGGATCTGTCGGCGATCTTCTGCAGGAGCTCTCACAACTGCACGAACAAGTTCGGCAGGTGATGCATGGATTGCCCAGGCCTTGTGGCCATCCGCCTCCCTGCCAGGAGGCATGGAGGAGCTTGTGGAGATGCTCAAGCGAGCGCGGCAGCGCTTCCGGTTATGGAAGATATTGGCCTGCCGACAAGGCGCAAGGGAAGCCTGGGCCATGGTGAACACACGATACACCAAGGCTGACCCGAACCACATGGCCGAGGTCAGGCCTGTAGGGTCAGATGGGAAAGAGATCCCTGTATATCTGGTGTATGACCAGGTAGCATTAGCCGCTAAGTATTCCCAACAGGACTGTAGGCTAGACAGCATGTTGGATGGTATAGAAGAAGAATTTAGTCAGTCTAAGTGACTTTGTACTTCGAAGGACACATTTTGTCCCTAGCCGGATTGTAAATCATTTGTCTTGGCAGACCTTTTCGCTCCAACCTCTGGACCGGACAGTCTGGAGTGTATCCGAATACCCGCTCGGTCATGTGAGAACTGGGGCACGCGTGGAAACTAGACGTAGGGTCATAAGTGCTTGAACAGACAAGTACCCGACTAGTTATGTTATATTACATGGGTAGTAAGAAACATCTTCCAGGGAGAATAGTTCCGTTAAGGGTTCCTTTCCCTGGGTGTGCATGGGTTAATGTGCATGTCTGAACTGCGAAAAATTACGCAGGATATAAGCATCTGGGGGCATGTTTTGTAATAGGTAAAAGACATCTTTTGTTCACCGACCGAATATTCCCGTAAGAACGCTAGCTTTCGGCTTCACCCAGTCTGAGGTACACATCTGGCTGACCCGGTAGTAACAATCGTAGAGGTGCTCCCCTTATGCCCTATCCGAATTAACGGGGACGTAGGTCATAAACACAAGAGCCAGGCAACCCATCTTGGCCAAAACTTAAGTCATATTGATGCATATAGTGGTGAAAAAAGGCACATATGGAGGAGTAACGCATATGTGGCGGGCATAAAGCCCAGAAGACAATTAAGCTTCTGTATAAGAACTCCCCAGGTATATTGAGCGTGCATAGCGCGGCAGGAGTGTGTGGTCAAAACATACTTGAAGCTTTTAAGGCTATATATAAAAAAGGGAGAGAGAGAGAGGGTATAATTTAAAAAAGAAAGATGGACGTAAGCAGACGAACCCAGAGTTCGGCACTAGGCATAGAATCTTTGGAGTCTGGCCGCGTTCCATGGGTTCGGCTTGATTCGATTATCTGATGCATCACGCAGACGGTATGCTCCCCCAGTGAGAACTTTATCAATGATGAAGGGACCCTCCCACTTGGGCTTGAGCTTGTCCTTTTTCTTCTCTGGTAGGCGTAGAACAAGCTCACCAATGTTATAAGTTTTGGCCCGTACTTCTCTGCTTTGATACCTTCGAGCCTATTGTTGATAGAATGCGGAACGGGATTTTGCGGAATCACGCTCCTCCTCCAGGGCATCTAAGTTGTCCTGTCGATCCAGCTCGGCTTCTCTCTCTTCATACATGCACACAATGGGTGAGTCATGAATGATGTCACAGGGTAGCACTGCCTCTGCGCCATATATCATAATAAATGGTGTGTATACGGTTGTGCGGTTTGGCGTGGTCCGCAGCCCCCATAGTACGGAGTCGAGCTCCTCGACCCAGGGCATATCTGATTCCTTCATGGATCGCACTAGTCTGGGTTTAATGCCACTCATAATAAGACCATTTGCTTGTTCGACTTGACCGTTTGTTTGGGGGTGATAGACGGAGGCATAATCTAGTTTTATGCCCATTTTGCCGCACCAGGTTTTCACCTCGTCGGCTGTGAAGTTTGAGCCGTTAACGGTGATGATGCTGTGGGGGATACCGTAACGGTGTACGACCCCAGATATGAAGTCTATCACTAGTCTGAAGTCGACCGTTTTAACTGGTTTGGCTTCTATCCATTGCTGAATTTATCAACCATGACCAACCAGTATTTCTTCTTATGGCTTCCTTCTTTAAGGGGTCCAACCATGTTGAGCCCCCAGACCGCAAAGGGCCTAGTTATGGGGATTGGTTGGAGGGCGGTAGGTGGCATATGGCTTTGATTTGCAAAAAGCTGCAACCAACGCAATGTTGGACAAGGTCATGTGCGTCTGCCCATGCTGTCGGCCAATAGAAACCTATACGAAAGGCCTTGCTTACAAACGCCCGAGCTGCGACATGGTGGCCGCCGAGTCCGACATGAATTTTGGCCAAGAGCTGCCGCCCTTCCTCTTCGGAGATGCACCTTTGGAGCACTCCAGTCGTGCTTTTCTTATAAAGCTCTCCCTCGTGGACCTTGTAGGCTTTAGAGCGCTGCACAATGCAATGAGCCTCATTTTGGTCCTCAGGGAGTTCTTGCCTATTTAAGTAGGCTAAGAAGGAAGAAGCGTTCTATCCACGGGGCGATGACAACCATAATCACATGGGCCGAAGGTGTTATTTTAGGTAGCAAAGCCTCCGATTACATCAGATTGTTCGGGATCTGGGGTTGTGTTTGGATCCGAAATTGTATTGCCGGTCTCCCCTTCCCATACCATGGATGGCTTGAACAGCCTTTCCCAAAAGATATTAGGTGGGACAGGGTCGCGCTTAGCACCGATGTGGGCGAGGATATCCGCCGCTTGGTTGTTTTCTCGGACCACATGGTGGAATTCGAGCCCCTTGAACCGAGCTGACATTTTGAGGACGGCATTGCGGCAGGCCGCCATTTTTCGGTCCTTGGCACCAAAGTCTCCATTTATTTGAGATATTGCGAGGTTTGAATCCCCACGCACTTCTAGGCATTGAATTCCCATGGATACTTCCATCCGGAGACTATGTAACATGGCCTCGTATTCGACTGCGTTGTTGGAATCTGTGTATAGTATTTGGAGTGCATATTGGACTATATCTCCGGTGGGGGATGTCAGGAAAATGCCTGCTGTCGGTGTCAAAACCGGCGGATCTCGGGTAGGGGGTCCCGATCTGTGCGTCTTAGGCTGATGGTAATAGGAAGCAAGGGACACGATGTTTATCCAGGTTCGGGCCCTCTCGATGGAGGTAAAACCCTACTTCCTGCTTGATTAATATTGAAGATATGTGTAGTACAAGAGTAGATCTACCACGAGATCATAGAGGCTAAACCCTAAGAGCTAGCCTATGATGGTATGATTGTAATTGTGATCGGCCTTCTAAGGACCATCCTCTCCGGTTTATATAGACACCGGAGAGCTAGGGTTTACATGGAGTCGGTTACAAGGAAGTAAATATAATATCTGGATCTCCAAGCTTGTCTTCCACGTAAAGGAGAGTCCCATCCAGACACGGGCCGAAGTCTTAAGTCTTTTATCTTGATGCTTCTATAGTCCGGACGATGTATATAGTCCGGCTGTCTGGATACCCCCTTATCCAGGACTCCCTCTGTAGCCCCTGAACAAGGCTTCAATGAAGATGAGTCTGGCGCGCAGTCTTGTCTTCGGCATTACAAGGCGGGTTCCTCCTCCGAATACTCCAATGTACCCATCATGACGAACAGTGTCCAGCATCTCATCAATGTTGTACTCCTCGGCTTCAGTGTTTCAATAATGACCATTTCCACGTGTCGAGCGAATGCGAGGAGTCGAGGCATTTTTGCATTTGCCACCCTCGGTCCTTCGGGCTAACCTTCTATTTGAAGAGACGGGGATTCCCAGATCCAAACCCCACTCTCCCTCCTCGAGTGAGCATCCAACAGAGTGCCCAGAAAAAACCACTCCAACATGGTCGATCGTCAGAGCTCTTCTGCTCGCTCCCCTTGCCCCAAGCCGGGGGACTGGGGAGAGTGTTTAGTTTCTCATAGCCGTTTGATAAAGTTACAAACCCAAGGGCTCCTCCCACCGGCGTTCATGGTCCCCGTTCGAGCCGGAGTGGCACCTATAACGGCGGAGAACAGACAGAGAGATCCCCCAATCCGTCTCCAGAGGAGCGAATATGCCTAATTCCGCATCTGTTAAGGGGCGTCGGGTTTCCTATTCATCCATTCCTTCGTGGGCTTCTGGAGTTCTACGGCCTCCAGCTGCACAACTTTACCCCAGCCTCCATACTACATATAGCAGGGTATGTCGCCCTTTGTGAGCTATTTCTAGGTTGCGAGGCTCATTTCGGATTGTGGAAGAAGTTGTTCTGCCTTGTCCCCCACAACCAGGGAGAATCCCTATGTCAAGTGGGCGGGGCCGAAGTATGGCGTATCGCTGAGACCGGATACCTATCCGGTACTCCCAAGAAGGCACCACATAACTAGGCTTCAGAGTGGTTTTATATTGACGACACTCCCCTTATGGATCCAGTCCGGACAGGACTCCCCAAGTTTAGTAACACCCCGCCGAGGGCACGTCTAAGCTGGCACCCCTGGGGCCCCCAAGAAGAGGATTCCAGGGAAGTACACTTCCTGATGAGCAGGATAAAGTTACTGGCCAAATCCGGACTGACGATAGTCGAGGTCATGGCAATATGCATAATGCGGGGAGTGCAACTGCTTCAATATCGGAGCAATCCCATGTGGCACTACAATGGGACAGACGATGCCACCCGCTGTGGCCGTAAGGGTCCCAACTCCCCCACCGCTCTGGCAAGGATACTGTTCGACCTATACCAAGGAGAAGAGGAAAACTTCCTCCATATCAAACCGCGGGACGGATTCTCCATGTACAATCCCCGAAACTGGGTAAGTCGTCATTTATTTTCTCGCTTCACTTATTGTGGCGTTCTTTGCTAAAGTTACCTGCATCACAATTTCCGAGCAGGAACTGAGGAGGGCCGTAGAAGGAATCTCCAGCCCTTCCCCGCAGCCAGAGGACCCCGAAAGGGCCCTGGATCCATGACTCGAAGAAGACCCGGATGCGGCCGTGGAGCTCATCGACGGGATATTTTATCGGGCGAGCCGTGACGGCACCTCAGTGGCTATTACTACTGATTATCCTGGAGTGCTACCCTCGTCGCGTGTAAGCCAAGACAAAGACTCAATCCTCCAAGGGGGACACTTTCCTGATGTCATGCCTTATCCTTGAGGCGTCGTATTTTTGCATAAGCGACGTTCGAAGCGTAGAACCGAGCCCCTAGGGGCACGTCAGCTACAGGCGCCCGGATTAGGTAGGCTCAAGAGGAAAGCGGTTAGGGCCGACACGCCTCTACAGAGGTAAGGAAACAACCTGTCACGTAATTATTGTTTATTTGAAGTATAACATTGCCCTTTTCATTCTGACAGGAAGAGGAGTATCCGGACTGTATCTGGAGATCCTGCCAACCGTGCCTCCACCAGCCGGGCTCTAGAACCGACTTTGAGAGAGGAGGTAGACGTAGGTCCAATGCCGCATAGTCCTCCGAGAGAGGACGCAGATATGCTCTCTGCCATGAATTCCAAAGTAGAGAGCGCCATGAATCACCGACATCGATGGGCTGTGCTTTGCAACAACATCTTTTCCGAAGAGGCATTTAATGATTTCCATTCGGGAGACGCATACATCCGAGCTGCTCAAAGCGGACTCACCCGGGCGACAGTCCAGTATACCAAAGCTATACGGGTAAGAAAGTTTGATGAGCATATATAGCAGTAGCCCCTGAGACTTGAAACGGTTGAAACAACAGTTTTAACTATCAATTTATGTGCATGTTCATGTAGATAAGAATGAGCAATTGTCTCGGGAGCTAGAGGAGTGCAAGACTCAACCAAGGGCCACGGTTGCCAAGCTAGAGGAATCCCAGAAGGGCTCATCCAGTAACATTTATCTTGAGTGTACGAAAGTGAACGGTTAGCAACTGGCTGGTATGACGAATTTAACAGAAAATTCTACAGATAATCCTGGAGTAAATCTGGAGGGCGGGAGAAATGACGAGTCACATCTCCAGAGGCAACTAAAGGCCGGCGAGCACATTCTTACGCAAGTGAAGCAGGACAAGAATGCTCTCCAAGATGCCAATGTTTGGCTAGACGTGGAATTGAAAGACGCCCGTGCGGAGCTGGCGGACTCTGTGAAGGAGAACAGAGGGCTTCGCCACGGCATTTATAGTAAGTGCCTAGACGAACTGTAGCATAGTTCGACGGGGAAGTGTATTAATGGAGGTTTTCTTGTAGGAATGCTGACGGGTCGCCCTGAGGAGGAGATGCCCGCATCTGCAAGTGATTTACTGCAAGAACTCTCACAGCTTCACAAGCGAGCTCAGCAGGTGATGTAGGGCATTGCACAGTCTCTGTGGCCATCAAGCTCCCTTGTGGACATGCTTCAAGGAGCACGGCGGCGCTTCCATTTGTGGAAGATATCAGCCTGCCGGCAAGGTGCAAGAGAAGCATGGGCTATGGTGAAGACACACTACACCAAGCTGGACCCGAACCATATGGCCGAAGTTGGACTGGCCGGGCCAGATGGGCAAGAAATTCCCGTGAGTCTGGTATATGACCAGGTGGCGTTAGCCGCAAAGTATTCTCAACAGGATTGTAAGATAGATAGCCGGTTGGATGGTATAGAGGACGAATATAGTCAGTCCAAATGACAGTGTAATTCGATGGACATAAGTAGCCCCTAGCCGGATTAAAATCATTTGTCATGGCGGACCTTTTGGCTTCAGCCCCCGGATCCTATAGTCTGGGGTGTGTCCGAATACCCGCTTGGTTATACAAAACCGGAGTATGCGTGGAAACCAGACGTAGGGGTCATAAGTGCTTGAACACACAAGTACCCAACTAGTTATGTTATATTACATGGATAGTAAGAAACATCTTCCAGGGAGAATAGTTCCGTTAAGGGTTCCTTTCCCTGGGTAAGCATGTGTCAAGGCACATGTCCGGACTGCGAACCAAAGCGCAGGATACAAAACTTCTGGGGATTAATGTTGTAATAAATGAAGACATCTTTTGTTCACCGACCGAATATTCTCTTAAGGAAACTAGCTTTCGGCTTCACCCAGTCTGAGGTACACATCCGGCTCAACCGGCAGTAACAATTGTAGAGGTGCTCCCCTTATGCCCTAACCGAATTAACGGGAACGTAGGGCACAAACACAGGAGCCAGACAACCTAGCTTGGCCACGTCTTAAGTCATATCGATGCATATAATGGTGAAGAAAAGGCACACATGGGAAAAGAAACGCACGTTTGACGGGCAAAAAGGCCCTGAGAGTAATTTATATTTAGCTTCCATATAGGAAGCCCCCAGGTATTTCTTGCACACACATAGTGCGGCCGCAATAATCCGGGAATCCGCACTGTATTAAATACTTTGTGTGAAGAGGAAAAGATCGAGAAAGGAAAAGGGAGGGAGAAAAATTGAAAAAGGAGGGTTAAGGAGACGAACACTGTGTTCGGCGCTAGGCATAGAATCTCTGGAGTCTGGCCGCGTTCCATGGGTTCGGCTCGAGTCTGTTATCGGACACATTACGTAAGCGGTACGCTCCTCCGGTGAGAACTTTGTCGATGATGAAGGGGCCTTCCCACTTGTGTTTGAGCTTGTCCTTCTTCTTCTCTGGTAAGCGTAGAACGAGTTCGCCAATATTTTAAGTTTTGGCCCACACTTCTCTGCTTTGGTATCGCCAAGCCAGTTGTTGATAGAATGCGGAACGAGCCTTCGTGACATTGCGCTCCTCCCCCAGGACGTCCAAGTTATCCTGCCGATCTAGCTTGGCTTCCTTCTCTTCGTACATGTGTATGCGTGGTGAATCATGTATTATGTTGCAGGGCAGTACTGCTTCCGCGCTGTCACCATAAAGAATGGTGTATATCTGGTGGTGCGATTCGGCGTGGTCCGCAGCCCCCAGAGTACAGAGTCGAGCTCCTCGACCCAATGAGTATCCGACTCTGTCAAGGATCGCACTAGTCTAGGTTTGATGCCGCTCATGATGAGACCATTTGCCCTTTCGACCTGACCATTTTGTTTGAGGATGGTAGACGGAAGCATAGTCGAGCTTAATGCCCATTTTGCTACACCAACATTTCACCTCATTGGCCGTGAAATTTGAGCCATTATCGGGATGATGCTGTGGGGGACACCGTATCGGTGTACGACCCCGGATATAAAGTCTATTACTGGTCCAGATTCGGCCGTTTTCACTGGTTTGGCTTCTATCCATTTGGTGAAATTGTCTACCATGAACAATAAATATTTTTTCTTGTGGCTTCCCCCTTTAAGGGGTCCAACCATATCCAGCCCCTCGAACCGAGCTGACATTTTAAGGACGGCATTGCGATAGGCCACCATTTTCGGATCATTGGCATCAAAGTCTCCATTTATTTTTGATATTGCGAGGTTTGAATCCCCGCGCACTTCTAGGCGTTGAATGCCCATAGAGACTGCCATCTGAAGACCGTGCAATAGAGCCTCATATCCGGCTGCATTGTTGGAGTCCGTGTATAATATTTGGAGGACGTATTGGACCGTGTCTCTGGTGGGAGAGGTCAGGACTACGCCTGCTCCCAATCCGGCCAGCATTTTAGAGCCGTCAAAGTGCATGATCCAGTTAGAGTACGCGCCGTACTCTTTAGGGAGTTCGGCTTCCGTCCATTCGGCAACGAAGTCAGCTAATACTTGCGACTTGATAGCTCGCCGAGGCTTGTATGTTATGTCGAATGGAAGGAGCTAGATGGACCATTTAGCAATCCAGCCCGTGGCATCGCAGTTATTTATTATATCGTTTAGTGGTACTTCGGAGGCCACCGTAATCGAACACTCTTGAAAGTAGTGTCATAGCTTTCAGGATGACATGCAGACCGCGTATGCTATTTTCTGATAGTGTGGGTATCGGGATTTGCATGGGGTGAGGACCGTTGATACGTAATAAACAGGCTTCTGTAGCGGGAATTTGTATCCATCGACCTCTCGTTCAACGACGAGTACTGCGCTTACAACTTGATGTGTTGCAACTATGTACAGCAGCATAAGTTTGCCGATAGTTGGCGCTATTAGGACAAGATTACTGGCCAATAAGGTCTTTATTTCATCGAGTCCGACCGCGGCTGCATCCGTCCACACGAAGTGTTCGGTGCACCGAAGAAGGCGATAAAGATGCAATGCCTTTTCTCCTAACCTGGAGATAAAGCAGCTCAAAGCAGCCACGTATCTAGCTAGTTTCTGGATGTGTTGAGGTCTGTTGGTATAGCAAACTGCAACAAAGCTCGGATTTTTGCCAGATTAGCTTCAATTCCTCTATTGGAAACGGTGAAGCCCAGCAGTTTCCCATAGGGGACGCCCAAAACGCATTTCTCCGGATTCAGCTTGATGTCGTATGTTCATAAGTTGTCGAACGTAAGCCTCTAGTCATCTATTAGGGTTTCGACGTGTCTTGTTTTTACGACTACGTCGTCCATGTATGCCTCCAATGTTTTGCCGATTTGCTTTTCCAGGCATGTTTGAATCATGCATTGGTAGGTTGCGCCGGCATTCTTAAGCCCGAAAGGCATAGTGTTGAAGCAGAAAGGGCCATATTGCGTTATGAAAGCTGTTGCAGCTTGGTCAGACTCTACCAGCTTTATTTGATGGTATCCAGAGTATGCGTCGAGGAAACACAGCGAGTCATGTCCGGCTGTGGCATCGATGATTTGATCGATGCGAGGGAGGGGAAAGGGATCCTTGGGGCAAGCCTTGTTAAGGTCTTTGAAGTCGACGCACAGGCGCCAAGATTTGTCCTTCTTTGGTACCATTACCAAGTTCGCCAGCCAATCCGGATGTTTGATATCTCTAATGAATCCGGCCCCAAGTAGCTTGGCTAGCTCCTCCCCCATGGCTTGCCGTTTGGGCTCTGAAAACCGCCTAAGGGTCTGTTTAACAGGTTTGTATCCCTTTAGTATGTTAAGCTGTGTTCGGCCAACTCGTGCGGGATGCCCGGCATGTATGATGGGTGCCAGGCAAAAATGTCCCAATTTTCACGCAAGAAGTCTCGCAGTGCGGCATCCATAGTGGGACTCAACTGTGTCCCAATGGAGGCCGTTTTCGTGGGGTCCGTTGGGTGGACTTGCAACTTGACTATCTCGTATGCGGGTTTAAATGAGGTGGACTTGGGTCATTTGTCGAGTATCACGTCATCCCTGTCCATGGTGGCATGCAGCGTTGTTAATTCTTCTGCTGCTAGGGCTTCCGATAATGCTTCCAAGGCCAGTGCTGCGGTTTTGTTTTCGGCACGGAGTGCGACGTCCGGATCACTAGCTAGAGTGATGATTCCATTGGGTCCAGGCATTTTATGCTTCGTATACCTGTAATGGGGTATGACTTGAAAACTTGCAAACGCGTCCTGCCCTAGAAGGGCGTGGTATCCGCTGTTGAAAGGAGACACTTGGAAGGTGATTTCTTCAGACCTGTAATTCTCTGGGGTGCCAAGTACCACATCGAGTGTGATTTTTCCCGCACACTGTGCCTCCCGACTAGGGATAATTCCCCTGAAGGTTGTGCTGCTTTGTTCAATGCGGCTTTTGTCAATTTCCATCTTCTTGAGTGTTTCTTCGTAGATTAGGTTCAATCTACTTCCGCCGTCCATGAGTACTTTAGTGAGCCGAAAGACGTCCACTATTGGGCTGAGGACTAGAGCGGCCGGCGCCCGGACGGACTGGAACCGGGGTTCGTCACTAGCATTGAAAGTTATAACAGTGTCGTTCCACGGATTTATTTTTGCCACATGGCAGATTTCAGCAGAGCTTCGATGAGCTCGCTTGCGCCTATTGTTTGAGGCGAAGGTCTCGAACACTGTTAGTATCGTATTGTGTTCCTTGGCGGGATGTGGTTCTACTTTATGGCTCTCGAGGAGATCCTCGCCACTCTTAGCTACCTGCCAGAGTATCCGACATGCTCTAAGGCTATGGGATGGCGTTGTGTCCGGCGCGCTGTGAAGCTTACATGGCCCATTGAGCCACTCTTCAATTACGGTTCCACGCCCTGGGGCGGGTTTTGGTTTCTTGGGAATTGAGTTGGTCGACTTACGAGAGTTCGGCCGTTTAGTTCGGACAAAGGTTCTGGTGAGGGCCGTACTATCCCAAAATTCTGTTTGGGTTTTCCAGGCACTTTCCATCGCACAGTACTTCCATACTATGCTCGCCAAGTCCGCAAAGTGTACTATGTCATGGCGACTTATAGCGTTAAGGAGCCCTTTGTTCGTGCAGTTCCTGCAGAAAAGTGAGACCACGTCCTCCTTGTGGCAGTCCTCGACCTTGTTAAGGGCGAGGAGGAATCTGGCCCAGTAACGGTGTACCATATCCTAGGGCTCTTGCCTGATATGGGAGAGACGATTTAGGTCCGAGCGAGTGTCGTTGGCTGAATCCGGATTTTGATCCGATCTAACCCTGGGGGTGCGGAAGGTTCCGGGCCCGACAGTTCGGGGTCCGGAGTATCACCCAATCTCTTCAACTCGATGCCCAATTCTATGTCCAACACTCCGTTCGTGTATTCCTTTGAGTAGGAGTTTGGCTTACTGAGTTCCGGGATCCAGACATAATTCGTCCTCAAAGTTGAGAGGCGAACCATGTGTGGTTCTTCCACTACTGCTATCTCATGGGTGGCCGGCAGGGATATAATGTCCCTCTGGTCGGGTTTAAGCCCAATCCGGTCGTATTCCGTAGCGACTCCCGAAGCGGCGATGCGATCAAAGAGCTCGTTAAGAGAGGAGAGCTCTATCGGATCCATCTGTTTGGCAAGCGCCAAATTGATGCGAAAGTTATGCGTGATGACCCAAGAGGCCATCGTTGGCGCGACAGCTGATGGGGCGGCCATAATGAAGCCGCCGAGCCGGAGAGTCTGGCCTAAAGCCAGAGCTCCCGCTGAGGTGATGTCGTCTTTGATAATGAGACGAGCCATCGAGCCTTTCATCGACGACACAGAGGAACTCTCAATGAAAGCACCAATGTCGGTGTCAAAACCGGCGGATCTCGGGTAGGGGGTCCCGATCTGTGCGTCTTAGGCTGATGGTAACAGGAAGCAAGGGACACAATGTTTACCCATGTTCGGGGCCCTCTCGATGGAGGTAAAACCCTACTTCCTGCTTGATTAATATTGAAGATATGTGTAGTACAAGAGTAGATCTACCACGAGATTGTAGAGGCTAAACCCTAAGAGCTAGCCTATGATGGTATGATTGTAATTATGATCGGCCTTCTAAGGACCATCCTCTCCGGTTTATATAGACACCAGAGAGCTAGGGTTTACATGGAGTCGGTTACAAGGAAGGAAATATAATATCCGGATCGCCAAGCTTGTCTTCCACGCAAAGGAGAGTCCCATCTGGACATGGGCCGAAGTCTTGAGTCTTGTATCTTGACACTTCTATAGTCCGGACAATGTATATAGTCCGGCTATCCGGATACCCCCTTATCCAGGACTCCCTCACCTGCTCCTAGACCAGCCAGCATTTTAGAGCTGTCAAAGTGCATGATCCAATTGGAGTATGGGCCGTACTCTTTAGGGAGTTTGGCTTCTGTCCATTCGGCGACGAAGTCAGCCAGTACTTGCGACTTAATGGCTCGCCGTGGTTTGTATGCTATGTCGAACGGGAGGAGCTCGATAGCCCATTTAGAAATCCGGCCCGTGGCATCGCGGTTATTTATTATGTCATTGAGTGGTACTTCAGAGGCCACCATGATTGAACACTCTTGAAAGTAGTGTCACAATATTTGGGACGCCATGAAAACCACGTATGCTATATTTTGATAATGTGGGTACCATGACTTGCATGGAGTGAGGACGGTGGATACATAGTATACCGGCTTTTGAAGCGGGAACTTATGTCCATCTGTCTCTCGTTCGATGACGAGGACTGCGCTTACAACCTGGTGCATTGCAGCTATATATAGCAGCATGGGTTCGCCGACATTTGGTGCGGCCAAGATTGGATTAGTGGCCAAGAGGGATTTTATTTCCTCCTGTTCGGCCGTGGCTGCATCTGTCCACTCGAAGTGTTCGGTGCGTCGAACAAGGCGATAAAGAGGTAGTGCCTTTTGTCCTAATCGGGAGATTAAGCGGCTTAAGGAATCCATGCATCCAGTTAATTTCTGGATTTGCTTGAGGTCTGTTGGGGTAGCCAACTGTGATATCGCTCAGATTTTAGCCGGGTTTGCTTCGATTCCTCTATTGGAAACGATAAAGCCCAAGAGCTTTCCGGCAGGTATGCTGAAAATGCATTTTTTCGGGTTTAGCTTGATGTCATATGTTTGGAGATTGTCGAAGGTAAGCCTTACGTCGTCTATTAAAGATTCGACGTGTTTAGTTTTGATGACCACATCGTCTACATATGCCTCCACTATTTTGCCGATCTATGTTTCCAGGCATGTCTGAATCATGCGTTGATAGGTTGCACCGGTGTCTGTGTCAAAACCGGCGGATCTCGGGTAGGGGCCCTGAACTGTACATCTATGCAGATGGTAACAGGAGACAAGGGACACGATGTTTTTACCCAGGTTCGGGCCCTCTCGATGGAGGTAAAACCCTACTCCTGCTTGATTAATATTGACGATATGGGTAGTACAAGAGTAGATCTACCACGAGATCAGAGAGGCTAAACCCTAGAAGCTAGCCTATGGTATGATTGTTGTTCGTCCTACGGACTAAAACCCTCCGGTTTATATAGACACTTGAGAGGGCTAGGGTTACACAGAGTCGGTTACAATGGGAGGAGATCTACATATCCGTATCGCAAAGCTTGCCTTCCACGCCAAGGAAAGTCCCATCTGGACACGGGACAAAGTCTTCAATCTTGCATCTTCATAGTCCAGGAGTCCGTCCAAAGGTAATAGTCCGGCCATCAGGACACTCCCTAATCCGAGACTCCCTCAACCGGCGTTTTTGAGCCCGAAAGGCATGGTGTTAAAACAGAAGGGGCCGTATGGAGTGATAAATGCCATTGCGGCTTGATTGGACTCCGCCATCTTGATTTGATCGTATCCGGACTATGCGTCGAGGAAACACAATGAGTCGTGTCTTGCAGTAGCGTCGATGATTTGATCGATGCGGGGGAGAGGGAAGGGATCCTTGGGGCAAGCCTTATTGAGGTCCTTAAAATCGATGCATAGGCGCCAGGATTTGTCCTTCTTTAGTACCATCACTAGGTTTGCTAGCCAGTCCGGATGTTTTATTTCTCTGATGAATCCGGCCTCGAGTAGTTTGGCTAGCTCTTCTCCCATGGCTTGTCGCTTGGGTTCTGAAAAGCGCCAAAGAGTCTGCTTGACCGTCTTGTATCCATTTAGTATGTTTAGGCTATGCTTGGCTAGCTTGTGTGGGATGCCTGGCATGTCTGAAGGATGCCAGGCGAAGATGTCCCAATTTTCACATAGAAACTCTCGTAGTGCGGCGTCTATTGTGGGGTTTAGCTATGCCCAAATTGATGTTGTTTTTGTAGGGTCCATTGGGTGGACCTGGACTTTGACTATTTCATCTACTAGTTTAAAAGAGGTGGACTTGGGTCGTTTGTCGAGTATCACGTCATCCCTGTCCATCATGGAGGGCAGCGCAGATAACTCTTCAGCTACGAGGGCTTCAGATAATGCCTCTAGGGCTAGTGCGGCGATTTTATTTTCGGCGCGGAGTGCTATGTCCGGATCACTGGCTAGAGTGATGATTCCATTGGGCCCATGCATCTTCACCTTCGTGTACCCGTAATGGGGTATGGCTTGGAAGCTTGTAAATGCATCTCGCCCTAAAAGGGCGTGGTATCCACTGTTAAACGGGGCCACTTGGAATGTGATTACTTCAGACCTATAATTCTCCGACATGCCGAATACCACATTCAGCGTAATTTTTCCCGCGCAACGTGCCTCCCGACTAGGGATGATTCCCCTCAAGGTCGTACTGCTTTGCTCAATGTGGCTCTTATCTATTCCCATTTTGTTAAGAGTTTCCTCATAGATGAGGTTTAATCTGCTGCCGCCGTCCATGAGCACTTTAGTAAGCCGGAAACCGTCCACAGTTGGACTAAGGACCAAAGCGGCTGGTGCTCGGACTATTCGAAATTGAAGTTCGTCACTAGCATTGATGGTTATGGACATATCATTCCACGGATTTATTGTTGCGACATGGCAGACTTCAGCGAGGCTGCGGAGTGCTTGCTTACGCCTATTGTTTGAGGCGAATGTCTCGAAGACTGTCAGTACTGTATTGTTATTCTCCGTGGGATGGTGCTATGCGGTATTGTTGATGAGGAGATCCTCGCCGCTCTTGGCCACCTGCCGGAGTATCCAACATGCTCTAAGGCTGTGTGTTGGTATGATGCCCAGTGTGGTGTGAATTTTGCATGGCCTGTTAAGCCATCCCTCCAGTATGGTTCCACGCCCTGTGGAGGGGTTTTGCTTCTTTGTGATTGGATTGGGTGACTTGCGAGAGCGCACCCTTTTAGTTCGGACTAGGAGTTTAGTTAGAGCCGAAGGATCCCAGAATTTTGTTTGCGTTTTCCAGGCGCTTTCCATCGCACAATACTTCTATACTATGGCCGCCAAGTCGGCGAAGTGTGCTATGTCACGGCGACTTATGGCATTGAGAATTACCTTGTCCGTGCAATTTTTGCAAAACAATGAGATTGCATCTTTCTCATGACAGTCCTAAATCTTGCTCATTATAAGGAGGAATCTGGCCCAAAAGTGATGTACTGTCTCTTGGGCTCTTGTCTAATGTGGGAAAGATCCCTTGTGTCTTGGTGGGTGGGATGACTTAAGTCCAAATCCCGATCCGATCTGAGATCCAGGGGCAAAGGAGCTCCCGACCTAGGCAGCTCGGTCTGCCCAATATTTGTGGCCCGTTGCCTGATTTTGAGTTTAGAGCCTGGGCCATGTCTTCTCGTAGACGGGTATCCGGCTCGGTGAGCTCAGGAATCCGGACATAGTTCGTCCTCAAAATAAAGGAAGAGTCGCTATTTTGTTCCTCCACCACCACTATCTGATGGGTGACCGGTGGAGAGTTAATCTCCCTTTGGTCGGGTTTAAGCCCGATCCATTCATAGTCCATAGCGACTCCCAGGGCGGCGATGTGATCCAAGAGCTCGTTTAGGGAGGATAGCTCCATTGGATCCATCTGCTCAGTGAAATCCGAGCTGACATGGAGGCTGTTCTTGATGACCTGAGAAGTCATCGTTGGCGTGGGAGCCAAACGGGCGGCCATGACGAAACCGCCCAGCTGGAGAGTCTGGCCTACAGCCAGGTTCCTCCCGAAGGGATGTTGTCCTTGACAACAAGCCGAGCCATCAAGCCTTATCAGGACGGCACAGTGGAACTCTCAATGAAAGCACCAATGTCGGTGTCAAAACCGGCGGATCTCGGGTAGGGGGTCCCGAACTGTGCGTCTAAGGCTAATGGTAACAAGAGGCAGGGGACACGATGTTTTACCCAGGTTCGGGCTCTCTCGATGGAGGTAATACCCTACTCCCTGCTTGATTGATCTTGATGATATGAGTATTACAGGAGTTGATCTACCACGAGATCGTAGAGGCTAAACCTTAGAAGCTAGCCTATGATTATGACTGTTGTTGTTCTACGGACTAAACCCTCCGGTTTATATAGACACCAGAGGGGGCTAGGGTTACACAAAGTCGGTTACAGAGAAGGAGATCTACATATCCGAATTGCCAAGCTTGACTTCCACGCAAAGGAGAGTCCCATCCAGACATGAGACGAAGTCTTCAGTCTTGTATCTTCATAGTCCAACAGTCCGGCCAACGTATATAGTCCGACTGTCCGAGGACCCCTTAATCCAGGACTCCCTCAAATGCCCTACTTCCTGCTTGACTGATCTTGATGATATGATTATTACAAGAGTTGATCTACCACAAGATCGTAGAGGCTAACCCTAGAAGCTAGCCTATGATTATGATTGTTGTTGTCCTATGGACTAAACCCTACGGTTTATATAGACACCAGAGGGGGCTAGGGTTACAAAGAGTCGGTTACAGAGAAGGAAATCTACATATCCTAATTGCCAAGCTTGCCTTCCACGCAAAGGAGAGTCCCAACCGGACAAGGGACGAAGTCTTAAATCTTGTATCTTCATAGTCCAACAGTCCGGTATAAGCATATAGTCCGGCTGTCTGAGGACACCCTAATCCAGGACTCCCTCAGCCAAGGATTTGTAGTTTAGCAAGAGCTCCAAGAGGCCGTGAAGAAACGTGAGACCTTGGAGCAGAGTTTAATGGAGAAAGAATCCGAACTCACCAAGGCTCATCAAGCCGCACACGATGCCCGGGGCGAAGCCCAAGGCGCCCTGCAGGAAATCCAGGAGGCCAAAAAGATTACTGTGGGTAAGGCTTTATCTATGCAAAGCAAAATATTTAAAGGGATAAAATCACGTTACTAATTGGAATTCGGATTTCTCTAGTGGTGTTTGCGGAGCTGCCGCGCATCATATCTGATGCCGCACAATTCTATCGAGCCGAAGAAAGGAGCTCTGCGGAGAAGCTCTTTTAGTCGCAATATCTGGCGCCAAAGTATCCAGTGCCCTTTGCCGATCAACTTAAACAGCTGATCAAGCTGCATAGGGCGGCCGAACTAGCCATGAAGGATTTAATTATCCGGCTATGGCCCGCCAAAGCGATATCCAACATCTACTTCGGGCTCGTGAAGCGGCTTGTAAGTGCCTGCCCTCAACTTGAAGTCATCAAGTGGTCGGTTTGTATGGAAGGTGCACGAATGGCCTTCGCCCGCGCAAAGGTGCACTGGGCGAGGATGGATGCCGAAAGGCTGATGATCGAAGGACCGCCTGCGGGGAAGGAGCACCACAAGCCCAAGTTATATTATGACAGTGTCCTGAAAGGATCCCGCCTTGTAGCGGAGCAATGTGCCAAGGATATTATATTCCCATGAATAAATTCATGTTATCCTATGTAATATTGAACAAGGTCATTTATATTATATAGTGCCTGTTATTTGCAACTTTTACCTCATGTGCGGCCATTTTATATATTAATCCGGAGAGTTAGTGTAACGCCCCGGATCCGATGCGCCAGGTGTCTGACAGTTATTCGCCATCGTTGCCATGTCATTTGCTTGCGTGTTGCATTTCATCATGTCATCATATGCACTTCATTTTACCTACGTGTTCGTCTCTTGCATCCGAGCATTTTCCCCGTTGTCTGTTTTGCAACCCGGCACTCCTATGCCCTCCGGCGTTCCCCTTTTGTCTCCTGTTGTGAGAGGGTGTTAAACGTTCTCGGAATGGACCGAGTCTTGCCAAGTGGCCTTGGTATAGCACCGGTAGACCGCCTGTCAAGTTTTGTGCCATTTGGAGGTCGTTTGGTACTCCAACGGTTAACCGCGTAGCCCGAAACCCCCCTTTCTCTTTGCAGCCCAACATCCCTCCAAAGTGGCCGAAAACCCATCAAACGCCCCTCCATGCTCTCGTTCGTTCAATCACGATCGTGTGGGCGAAAACCGCTCCTCATTTGGACTCTCCTAGCTCCCAGAATCTATAAAAAGGCCCTCCCCTTCCATTTTCGCGGACGAAACCCAAGTCTAGCCTCCCTCTCGCCTGCCGGACATGTCCGTTTCCTCCCGGACGTGTCCACCGCCGCCGCCACATCGCTCCGATGAATCGGAGGATGCCACCTCAGCTGCCGCCGCCCCACGCCCAATCCCATGCCGCCAAGTGGCCCGCCGGCCTCCTCTCTCCTCCCCGCGCCCGCCGCGGCCCGCCGAGGCCCGGGTCAGGCCCGTCCAGGCCCGTGCGCCGTGCCCCGAGCCCCAGGCTCCGCCCGGCTCCCTGCCGCACCTCGCCGGCGAACCCAGAGCGCCGCCGCCGCCGGCGACGTGCTCCGCCGCCGCCCCCGAGCTCCTCCGCTCGCGGCCGGCCGCCGCGCGTCTCCGCCTGGGCCGCCGCCACCGCCTCGCGTTCGCGGCTCCTCGCCGGACCACGCCGCCTTCGCGCCTCCCCGACCCCACGGCCCCGAGCTCCCCGCCTCGCCGGAGCACGCCGGCGCCGCCCCGCGCGCTCGCCTCCGGCACCGGCTCGCCTCGCCTCCCCCGCGCCCCCTCGGCGTCCCGCGCCGGATCCGGCGAGATCCGGCCGGAGGAGATCTCCCCGGCCCCGGATCTGCCTCCCCGACGTCTTCCCCGTCCTCTCCATGTTCTAAGTCCCCAGATTCTGGTATTTTCATGCCATGTTCTTCGCATTGTATCTCTGCATCCGTAGCTTCGTTTTATGCGTGTAATATGTCAAATTGTTCGTCTCGATGAGTACTTCATTTCATTCCATTGCACCATATTCATTTGAGCTCATCTTGATGCCTGAATCATCGTTGTAAGAGTGCTTCATGATGTTTTTTGCTGTCTGTTAACAGAATGGGCTCTTTTGTCATTTTTGCCATGATTGATGTGTGCATCCTATGAGGTTGATGTCTACATGTGTTTTGATCTATGCCATGTCTTATTTACAGAGGTGCTTAACATGTATTTTTGTGATCTCTGTGGTGACTAGCACAAGCATGTAAACCAGGCATCGTGATGTTGCTGATTTTAGTCCCTGTTCTGTTGTTATTTTGATGCCATGTAAACATGATGCTACAGAGAGATCCATGCATATTTGGAGATACTTCAGTAAGGATGTTTTGAACATATGTTTATGCTCTATCTATTCATGCCCTTGGTTGCAATTATGGAGTAGTCTAGCATGTCATTTTTGTTCTCTACTTTTGCTTCAAAATGTTTCCTGGTAGATTGTTTACGTGTTATTCATTTTGCCAAGGTTGTTGTAGTTGGTCCTTGCATGCTATGGACTTGTTCTTGCCTTGGTTTGTTTCACAAACATATCTTCTTGATGATGCTATGCTTATCTTGTCATGCAATGACTTGTGGTGAGTCAATCGAGCTTGTTAAGGAGTGTACTCGCTGTTGCTGTTTTGCTAGGCTGAATCTGTTATTTCGTGATGCTATGTAAACCTGGATATGTTCACTAAATATGTTCACTAAATATGTTTTGATCTACATGTCATGCTCTATCCATCCATGCCCCTGGTTGCATTTATAGCCTGCTGTAGCTTGTTGTTATCATGCTCCAATGTTGCTAAATAATGTTGTTGTCAGCTTGTTAACATTAAGTTCAGTTGTTTCCATGATTGTTGCTAGTGTTCCATGCACCCTATGGACTTGCTCTTTCCATGCTTAGCTTCAAAAACATGTCTTCTTACTGTTGGTTGCCTTGCCATGCCATGTATTGCTATGTAGTGAGTGGTACAAGCTCATAAACATGCCTTCATAATTCTGTTTCTGCCATGTTTGAATCTGTATTATAACTTGCTATGTTTACATGGGTGCCATCATATTTTCTGATCCTTTTTGGCTCATGGTCAGTAAGGGACTTTTGATCTATGCATTTAGTAGTATCATGCCATGCCTTTGTTTGCTATTATAAGTTCCTGTAACATGTTGTTTGATAGCTCTAAACATTGCAACCTGATGTTATTTTCTGCAAAGTCTGAATTGTTATTACTTGCAATCTTACCATGTGTGTTTGAGCATGTTCTAGTGATTTATGGAGATAGCTCAGTGTTCATGTTTTGTTATGCTTTACCTGTACATCATGCCCATGCCTTTTGTTTTCATGTTGAGATGCTGTAGCATGTTGTTTTGATGCTTGCAATATGCGTAGTTGCTGTTTTGGACAGATTGTTGCTATAACTTGTATAGTGTGTGTGTGTTGAACCGTTGCTCCGTTTTGAGTGTGCTCTATATGAAACTTGCTTAGAATTGCATGTAGTTTCATATTATCATGTTGCATGCTTGTTTTGAGGTGTTTGCTTGATGTTTGGGTGCATTTTGCATCAATGCCATGTTTAACTTGTATTGTTCATATCTTCTAGGTCGTAGCTCCGAACTAAATGAACTTTATATGTAACTTGACTAGAATCTCGGGTAGATCATCTTTGTGCATCGTAACTTGCTGTTTAACAACTTGAACATAAGGTTTATTCAGGTCTGGACCATTTTCGAAATATGCATATGAGGACTTACCGGAATTGTTATATGTTGTTCCCGACCTCATTTAAACTTGCCTTGATGTGTTGCTCCTGTTTGCATCATCTCTTGCCATGAGTAGCTTCATGTAGCTTTGTCATGCACCATACTTGTTTGTGCATCATGTCATGTTCATGTGTGGTGTGTTTACCTTGTTGTGTGCTTCTTCTCGATAGTTCCTGTTTCGTTGCGATCGTGAGGATTCATTCGTCTACGCTTGGTTCGGCTTCATCCGTTCGTATTCTTCATGTAATCGTTCTTCTTCCTTGCGGGATTTCAGGCAAGATGACCGCTACCCTGGATCTCACTACTATCATTGTTGTGCTAGTTGCTTCGTTCTATCGCTATGCTGCGTTACCTATCTTTTGCTCATCAAGCCTCCCATTTTGCCATGAACCTCTAACCTTTGACACCTTACCTATGCAAACCATTGATTGGCTATGTTACCGCTTTTGCTAAGCCCCTCTTATAGCGTTGCTAGTTGCAGGTGAAGTTGAAGATTGCTCCATGGTGAACAGGATTTTGGTTGGGATATCACAATATCTCTTATTTAATTAATGCATCTATATACTTGGTAAAGGGTGGAAGACTTGTCCTTTTGCCTGGTGTTTTGTTACACTCTTGCCGCCCTAGTTTCTGTCATACTGGTGTTACGTTCCCGTATTTTGCGTTCCTTACGCGGTCGGGTGATTTATGGGACCCCCTTGACAGTTCGCTTTGAATGAAACTCGTCCAGCAAGGCCCAACCTTGGTTTTACCATTTGCCTCACCTAGCCCTTTTTCCCTTGGGAGTCGTGCTCTCGAGGGTCATCTTTATTTTACCCCCCCCCGGGCCAGTGCTTGTCTAAGTGTTGGTCCAAACCGAGCGATGTCCGGCGCCCCCTGGGCAACCAGGGTCTATACCAACCCGACGTCTGGCTCATCCAGTGTGCCCTGAGAACAAGATATGTGCAGCTCCTATCGGGATTTGTCGGCACCGCGGTAGTAGAAGTAATAGTTAGCGAGACAACTTCATGAAGACACGATGATGGAGATCATGATGATAGAGATCATGGTGTCATGCCGGTGACGAGGATGATCATGGAGCCCCGAAGATGGAGATCAAAAGGAGCAAAATGATATTGGCCATATCATGTCACTATTTGATTGCATGTGATGTTTATCATGCTTCATTAAAATTTCAAGAAAGTGTTCCCCCTAACTGTGCACTGTTGCGAAAGTTCGTCGTTTCGAAGCACCACGTGATGATCGGGTGTGATAGATTCTTACGTTCACATACAACGGGTGTAAGCCAGATTTACACATGCAGAACACTTAGGTTAACTTGACGAGCCTAGCATGTACAGACATGGCCTCGGAACACAAGAGACCGAAAGGTCGAGCATGAGTCGTATAGTAGATACGATCAACATGAAGATGTTCACCGATGATGACTAGTCCGTCTCACGTGATGATCGGACACGGCCTAGTTGACTCGGATCATGTAATCACTTAGATGACTAGAGGGATGTCTATCTGAGTGGGAGTTCAAAAGATGAACTTAATTATCCTGAACATAGTCAAAAGATCTTTGCAAATTATGTCGTAAGCTCGCGCTTTAGTTCTACTGTTTTAGATATGTTCCTAGAGAAAATATAGTTGAAAGTTGATAGTAGCAATTATGCGGACAGTAGAAGGCCTATGTCCTTAATGCACCGCTCAGTGTGCTGGACCTCGAACGTGGTCTGTGGATGTTGCGAACATCTGACATACACGTTTTGATGACTACATGATAGTTTGGTAATGTTAAATGGTTCAGAGTTGAGGCACCGAAGACATTTTTTGAAATGTCGCAGAACATATGAGATGTTTCGAGGGCTAAAATTGAGATTTCAGGCTCGTGCCCACGTCAGAGGTACAAGACCCCCGACGATTTTCTTAGCCTGCAAACTAAGCGAGAAAAGCTCAATCGTTGAGCTTGTGCTCATATTGTCTGAGTGCAACAATCACTTGAATCGAGTGGGAGTTGATCTTCCAGATGAGATAGTGATGTTTCTCCAAAGTCATTGCCACCAAGCTGCTAGAGCTTCGTGATGAACTATAACATATCAAGGATAGAGATGACGATCCTTGAGGTGTTCGCGTTGTTTGACATCGTGAAAGTAGAAATCAAGAAGGAGCATCAATTGTTGATGGTTAGTGAAACCACTAGTTTGAAGAAGGGCAAGGGCAAGAAGGGGCACTTCATGAAATGGCAAATCAGTTGCTGCTCCAGTGAAGAAACCCAAGGTTGAACCCAAACCCGAGACTAAGTGCTTCTGTAATAAGGGGGACAGCCACTTGAGCAGAATTACCCTAGATACTTGGAAGATAAGAAGGCTGTCAAGGTCGATAGAAGTATATTGGATATACATTATGTTAATGTGTACTTTACTAGTACTCCTAGTAGCACCAGGATATTAGATACCGGTTCGGTTGCTAAGTGTTAGTAACTCGAAATAAAAGCTACGGAATAAACAGAGACTAGCTAAAGGTGAGCTGACGATATGTATTGGAAGTGTTTCCAAGGTTGATGTGATCAAGCATCGCACGCTCCCTCTACCATCGAGATTGGTGTTAAAATAATTGTTATTTGGTGTTTGCGTTGAGCATTGACATGATTGGATTATGTCTATCGCAATACGGTTATTCATTTAAGGAGAATAATGGTTACTCTATTTATTTGAATAATACCTTCAGTGGTCTTGCACCTAAAGGAATGGTTTATTGAATCTCGATCGTAGTGATACACATTTTCATGCCAAAAGATATAAGATAGTAATGATAGTACCACCTACTTATGGCACTGCCATGTAAGTCATATTGGTATAAAACGCATGAAGAAGCTCCATGTTGATGGATCTTTGGACTCACTCGTTTTTGAAAATTTTGAGACATGCGAACCATGTCTATTTTTATGTACGCATGAAGAAACTCCATGCAGATGGATCGTTTGGACTCACTTGATTTTGAATCACTTGAGATATGCAAATCATACCACATGGGCAAGATGACTTAAAAGCCTCGTTTTCAGTAAGATGGAACAAGATAGCAACTTGTTGGAAGTAATACATTTTGATGTTTGCGGTCCAATGAGTGCTGAGGCATGCAGTGAATATCGTTATGTTCTTACTTCACAGATGATTCGAGTAGATGTTGAGTATATTTACTTGATGAAACACAAGTCTGAATTATTGAATGGTTCAAGTAATTTCAGAGTGAAGTTGAAGATCATTGTGACAAGAGGATAAAATGTCTATGATATGATCATAGAGATGAGTATCTGAGTTATGGGCTTTGGCACGCAATTAAGACATTGTGGAAATTGTTTCACAATTAATACCGCCTGGAACACCATAGTGTGATGGTGTGTCCGAACATCATAGTTGCACCCTATTGGATATGGTGCGTACCATGATGTCTCTTTTCGAATTACCACTATCGTTCATGGTTTAGGCATTAAAGACAACCACACTCACTTTAATAGGGCACCACGTAATTCCGTTGAGACGACACCGTTTGAACTATGGTTTGGAGAAACCTAATTGTCGTTTCTAAAATTTTTGAGGCTGTGACGCTTGTGTGAAAAAGTTTTAGGTTGATAAGCTCGAACCCAAAGCCGATAAAATGCATCTTCATAGGACACCCAAAACAGTTGGGTATACCTCCAGTCTCAGTTCCGGAAGCAATAGGGATTGTTTCTTGAACCGGGTCCTTTCTCGAGGAAAAGTTTGTCTCGAAAAGTTGAGTGGGAGGATGGTGGAGACTTGATATGGTTATTGAACCATCACTACAACTAGTGTGTAGCAGGGCACAGGGAGTTGTTCATGTGGCACCTACACCAATTGAAGTAGAATCTTATGATAGTGATCATGAAACTTCGGATCAAGTCACTACCGTACCTCGTAGGGTGACAAGGATGCGTACTACTTCAGAGTGGTACGCAATCCTGTCTTAGAGGTCATGTTGCTAGACAACAATGAACCTACGAGCTATGGAGAAGCGATGGTGGGCCCGGATTCCGACGAATGGCTCGAGGCCATAAAATCCAAGAAAGGATCCATGACTTTGGAAGAACTACTTGATGGTCGTAAGGCTATTGGGTACAGATGGATTTTAGAAGAAGACAGACAATGATGGTAAGTATCACCATTAAGAAAGCTCGACTTGTCGTTAAGATGTTTTCCGACAAGTTCAAGGAGTTGACTACGATGAGACTTTCTCCTTGTAGCGATGCTAAGAATCTGTTGGGATTATATTAGCAATTACTGCATGATTTATGAAATCTTGCAGATAGGATGTCAAAACATTTTTTCCTCGATGTTATACTTGAGGAAAGGTTGTATGTGATACAACCAGAAAGGTTTTGTCAATCCTGAAAGACGCTAACAAATATGCAAAGCTCCAGCAATCCTTCTAAGGACTGGAGTAAGCATCTCGGAGTTGGAATGTACGCTTTGATGAGATGATCAAAGATTTTGGGTTTATACAAAGTTTGTGAGAAACTTGTATTTCTAAAGAAGTGAGTGGGAGCACTATAGAATTTCTGATGAGTATATGTTGTTGACATATTGTTGATCAGAAATGATATAGAATTTCTAGAAAGCATGTAGGGTTATTTGAAAAGTGTTTTTCAATTAGAAAACCTGGATTAGGCTACTTGAACAATAATCGTCAAGATCTATAAGATAGATCAAAAATGCTTAATAATACTTTCAAAATGAGCACATACCTTGACATGATCTTGAAGGTGTTAAAGATGGATCAGTCAAAGAAGGAGTTCTTCCCTGAGTTGTAAGGTATGAAGTTAAAAGTTAAATCTCGACCACGGCAGAAGAGAGAGAAAAGACGAATGTCGTCCCCTATGATTTAGACGTAGGCTCTATAGTATACTATGTTGTGTACCGCACCGGAAGTGTGCCTTGCCATGAGTTAGTCAAGGGGTACAAGAATGATCCAGGAATGGATCATTGGACAGCGGTCAAAATTGTCCTTGGAGTAAATAAGGACATGTTTCTCGATTGTGAAGGTGATAAAGAGTTCGGCGTAAAGGGTTACGTCGATGCAAGCTTTAACACCTATCTGAATGACTCTGAGTGGCAAACCGGATGCGTATAGTGGAGCAACCATTTGGAATAGCTTCAAGTGGAGCGTGGAAGCAGTATTTACAATGTGACATAGAGAATTGCGAAGAACATACGGATCTAAATACTGCAGACCCGTTGACTAAAACTTCTCTCACAAGGAAAACAAGATCAAACCCCGGAACTCATTGAGTCTTAATCACATGGTGATGTGAACTAGTTTAGTGACACTAGTAAACTCTTTGGATGTTGGTCACATGGTGATGTGACCTATCAATGTTAATCACATAGCGATCTGAACTAGATTATTGACTCTAGTGCAAGTGGGAGACTATTGGAAATAAGCCCTAGAGGCAATAATAAATTGGTTATTATTATTATATTTCCTTGTTCATGATAATCGTTTATTATCCATGCTATAATTGTATTGATAGGAAACTCAGATACATGTGTGGGTACATAGACAACACCATGTCCCTAGTAAGCCTCTAGTTGACTAGCTCGTTGATCAATAGATGGTTACGGTTTCCTGACCATGGACATTGGATGTCATTGATAACGGGATCACATCATTAGGAGAATGATGTGATGGACAAGACCCAATCCTAAGCCTAGCACAAAGATCGTGTAGTTCGTATGCTAAAGCTTTTCTAATGTCAAGTATCATTTCTTAGACCATGAGATTGTGCAACTCCCGGATACCGTAGGAATGCTTTGGGTGTACCAAACATCACAATGTAACTGGGTGACTATAAAGGTGCACTACAGGTATCTCCGAAAGTGTCTGTTGAGTTGGCACGAATCGAGACTGGGATTTTGTCACTCTGTGTGACAAAGAGGTATCTCTGGGCCCACTCGGTAGGACATCATCGTAATGTGCACAAGGTGATCAAAGAGTTGATCGCGGGATGATGTGTTACGGAACGAGTAAAGAGACTTGCCGGTAACGAGATTGAACAAGGTATCGGGATACCGACGATCGAATCTTGGGCAAGTACAATACCGCTAGACAAAGGGAATTGTATACAAGATCGATTGAGTCCTTGCCATCGTGGTTCATCCGATGAGATCATCGTGGAACATGTGGGAGCCAACATGGGTATCCAGATCCCGCTGTTGGTTATTGACCGGAGAACGTCTCGGTCATGTCGGCATGATTCCCGAACCCGTAGGGTCTACACACTTAAGGTTCGATGACGCCAGGGTTATAAAGGAAGTTTGTATGTGGTTACCGAATGTTGTTCGGAGTCCCGGATGAGATCCCATACATCACGAGGAGTTCCGGAATGGTCCGGAGGTAAAGAATTATATATGGGAAGTCCTGTTTTGGTCACCGGAAAAGTTTCGGGTTTTATCGGTAATGTACTGGGACCACCGGGAGGGTGCCGGGGGTCCACCAAGTGGAGCCACCATCCTCGGAGGGCTGCATGGGCCAAGTGTGGGAGGGGACCAGCCCCAGGTGGGCTGGTGTGCCGCCCCAAGAGGACCATGCGCCAAGAGATAAGGGAAAGGGAGAGTCCTAAAGGGGGAAGGCACCTCCTAGGTGCCTTAGGGAGGATGGACTCCTCCCTGGCCGCACCCTTCCTTGGAGGAAGGGCCAAGGCTGCGCCCCCCCTCCCTTGCCCCTATATATAGTGGAGGGGAGGGAGGGTAGCCGCACCTGAGTCCCTGGCGCCTCCCTCCCTCCCGTGACACCTCCTCCTCTCCCGCAGGTGCTTGGCGAAGCCCTGCAGGATTGCCACGCTCCTCCACCACCACCACACCATTGTGCTGCTACTGGATGGAGTCTTCCTCAACCTCTCCCTCTCTCCTTGCTGGATCAAGGCATGGGAGACGTCACCGGGCTGTACGTGTGTTGAACGCGGAGGTGCCGTCCGTACGGCACTAGGATCTCCGGTGATTTGGATCACGACGAGTACGACTCCTTCAACCCCGTTTTCTTGAACGCTTCCGCTTAGCGTTCTACAAGGGTATGTAGATGCACTCTCCTTCCCCTCGTTGCTGGTTTCTCCATAGATAGATCTTGGTGACACGTAGGAAAATTTTGAATTTTTGCTACGTTCCCCAACAGTGGCATGATGAGCTAGGTCTATTGCGTAGATTCTTTGCACGAGTAGAACACAAAGTAGTTGTGGGCGTTGATGTTGTTCAATATGCTTACCGTTACTAGTCCAATCTTGTTTCGACGGTATTGTGGGATAAAGCGGCCTGGACCGACCTTATACGTACACTTACGTGAGACAGGTTCCACCGACTGACATGCACTTGGTGCATAAGGTGGCTAGCGGGTGCCAGTCTCTCCCACTTTAGTCGGAACATATTCGATGAAAAGGGACCTTATGAAGGGTAAATAGCAATTGGCATATCACGTTCTGGTTTTGCGTAGGTAAGAAACGTTCTTGCTAGAAACCCATAGCAGCCACATAAAACATGCAAACAACAATTAGAGGACGTCTAACTTGTTTTTGCAGGGTATGCTATGTGATGTGATATGGCCAAGAAGAATGTGATGAATGATATGTGATGTATGAGATTGATCATGTTCTTGTAATACGAATCATGACTTTCATTTCGATGAGTATGACAACCTTCAGGAGCCATAGGAGTTGTCTTTATTTATTGTATGACCTGCGTGTCATTGAACAACACCATGTAATTACATTACTTTATTGCTAACCGGTAGCCATAGTAGTAGAAGCAATAAGTTGGCGAGACAACTTCATGGAGATCATGATGATGGAGATCATGGTGTCATGCCGGTGACGATGATGATCATGGAGCCCCGAAGATGGAGATCAAAAGGAGAAAAATGATATTGGCCATATCATGTCACTATTTGATTGCATGTGATGTTTATCATGTTTATACATCTTATTTGCTTAGAACGACGGTAGTAAATATGATGATCCCTCATTAAAATTTCAAGAAAGTGTTCCCCCTAACTGTGCACCGTTGCGAAAGTTCGTCGTTTCGAAGCACCACGTGATGATCGGGTGTGATAGATTCTTACGTTCACATACAATGGGTGTAAGCCAGATTTACACACACAGAACACTTAGGTTAACTTGACGAGCCTAGCATGTACAGACATGGCCTCGGAACACAAGAGACCGAAAGGTCGAGCATGAGTCGTATAGTAGATACGATCAACATGAAGATGTTCACCGATGACGACTAGTCTGTCTCACGTGATGATCGGACACGGCCTAGTTGACTCGGATCATGTAATCACTTAGATGACTAGAGGGATGTCTATCTGAGTGGGAGTTCATAAGATGAACTTAATTATCCTGAACATAGTCAAAAGATCTTTGCAAATTATGTCGTAAGCTCGCGCTTTAGTTCTACTGTTTCAGATATGTTCCTAGAGAAAATAAAGTTGAAAGTTGATAGTAGCAATATGCGGACAGTAGAAGGCTTATGTCCTTAATGCACCGCTCGGTGTGCTGGACCTCGAACGTGGTCTGTGGATGTTCCGAACATCTGACATACACGTTTTGATGACTACATGATAGTTCGGTAATGTTAAATGGTTTAGAGTTGAGGCACCGAAGACATTTTTTGAAATGTCGCAGAACATATGAGATGTTTCGAGGGCTGAAATTGGGATTTCAGGCTCGTGCCCACGTCAGAGGTACAAGACCCCGAACGATTTTCTTAGCCTGCAAACTAAGGGAGAAAAGCTCAATCGTTGAGCTTGTGCTCATATTGTCTGAGTGCAACAATCACTTGAATCGAGTGGGAGTTGATCTTCCAGATGAGATAGTGATGTTTCTCCAAAGTCATTGCCACCAAGCTGCTAGAGCTTCGTGATGAACTATAACATATCAAGGATAGAGATGACGATCCTTGAGGTGTTCGCGTTGTTTGACATCGTGAAAGTAGAAATCAAGAAGGAGCATCAATTGTTGATGGTTAGTGAAACCACTAGTTTCAAGAAGGGCAAGGGCAAGAAGGGGCACTTCATGAAACGGCAAATCAGTTGCTACTCCAGTGAAGAAACCCAAGGTTGAACCCAAACCCGAGACTAAGTGCTTCTGTAATAAGGGGGACAGCCACTGGAGCAGAATTACCCTAGATACTTGGTAGATAAGAAGGCTGGCAAGGTCGATAGAAGTATATTGGATATACGTTATGTTAATGTGTACTTTACTAGTACTCCTAGTAGCACCAGGATATTAGATATCGGTTCGGTTGCTAAGTGTTAGTAACTCGAAATAAAAGCTACGGAATAAACAGAGACTAGCTAAAGGTGAGCTGACGATATGTGTTGGAAGTGTTTCCAAGGTTGATGTGATCAAGCATCGCACGCTCCCTCTACCATCAAGATTGGTGTTAAAATAATTGTTATTTGGTGTTTGCGTTGAGCATAGACATGATTGGATTATGTCTATTGCAATACGGTTATTCATTTAAGGAGAATAATGGTTACTCTATTTATTTGAATAATACCTTCAGTGGTCTTGCACCTAAAGGAATGGTTTATTGAATCTTGATCGTAGTGATACACATTTTCATGCCAAAAGATATAAGATAGTAATGATAGTACCACCTATTTATGGCACTGCCATGTAAGTCATATTGGTATAAAATGCATGAAGAAGCTCCATGTTGATGGATCTTTGGACTCACTCGTTTTTGAAAAGTTTGAGACATGCGAACCATGTCTATTTGTATGTACGCATGAAGAAACTCCATGCAGATGGATCGTTTGGACTCACTTGATTTTGAATCACTTGAGACATGCAAATCATACCACATGGGCAAGATGACTTAAAAGCCTCGTTTTCAGTAAGATGGAACAAGATAGCAACTTGTTGGAAGTAATACATTTTGATGTGTGCGGTCCAATGAGTGCTGAGGCATGCAGTGAATATCGTTATGTTCTTACTTCACAGATGATTCGAGTAGATGTTGAGTATATTTACTTGATGAAACACAAGTCTGAATTATTGAATGGTTCAAGTAATTTCAGAGTGAAGTTGAAGATCATTATGACAAGAGGATAAAATGTTTATGATATGATCATAGAGATGAGTATCTGAGTTACGGGCTTTGGCACGCAATTAGGACATTGTGGAAATTGTTTCACAATTAATACCGCCTGGAACACCATAGTGTGATGGTGTGTCCGAACATCATAGTTGCACCCTATTGGATATGGTGCGTACCATGATGTCTCTTATCGAATTACCACTATGGTTCATGGGTTAGGCATTAAAGACAACCACACTCACTTTAATAGGGCACCACGTAATTCCGTTGAGACAACACCGTTTGAACTATGGTTTGGAGAAACCTAATTGTCATTTCTAAAACTTTAGGGGCTGCGACGCTTATGTGGAAAAGTTTCAAGTTGATAAGCTCGAACCCAAAGCGGATAAAATGCATCTTCATAGGACACCCAAAACAGTTGGGTATACCTCTAGTCTCAGTTCCGGAAGCAATAGGGATTGTTTCTTGAACCGGGTCCTTTCTCAAGGAAAAGTTTGTCTCGAAAAGTTGAGTGGGAGGATGGTGGAGACTTGATATGGTGATTGAACCATCACTACAACTAGTGTGTAGCAGGGCACAGGAAGTTGTTCATGTGGCACCTACACCAATTGAAGTAGAAGCTTATGATAGTGATCATGAAACTTCGGATCAAGTCACTACCTTACCTCGTAGGGTGACAAGGATGCGTACTACTTCAGAGTGGTACGCAGTCCTGTCTTAGAGGTCATGTTGCTAGACAACAATGAACCTACGAGCTATGGAGAAGCGATGGTTGGCCCGTATTCTGACGAATGGCTCGAGGCCATAAAATCCGAGAAAGGATCCATGACTTTGGAAGAACTACTTGATGGTCGTAAGGCTATTGGGTACAGATGGATTTTAGAAGAAGACAGACAACGATGGTAAGTATCACCATTAAGAAAGATCGACTTGTCGTTAAGATGTTTTCCGACTAGTTCAAGGAGTTGACTACGATGAGACTTTCTCACTCGTAGCAATGCTAAGAATCTGTTGGGATTATATTAGCAATTACTGCATGATTTATGAAATCTTGCAGATAGGATGTCAAAACATTATTTCCTCGACGTTATACTTGAGGAAAGGTTGTATGTGATACAACCAGAAAGGTTTTGTCAATCCTGAAAAAGACGCTAACAAATATGCAAAGCTCCAGCAATCCTTCTAAGGACTAGAGTAAGCATCTCGGAGTTGGAATGTACGCTTTGATGAGATGTTCAAAGATTTTGGGTCTATGCAAAGTTTGTGAGAAACTTGTATTTCCAAAGAAGTGAGTGGGAGCACTATAGAATTTCTGATGAGTATATGTTGTTGACATATTGTTGATCAGAAATGATGTAGAATTTCTAGAAAGCATGTAGGGTTATTTGAAAAATGTTTTTCAATTAGAAAACCTGGATTAGGCTAGTTGAACAAAAAGCGTCAAGATCTATAAGATAGATCAAAAATGCTTAATAATACTTTCAAAATGAGCACATACCTTGACATGATCTTGAAGGTGTTCAAGACGGATCAGTCAAAGTAGGAGTTCTTGCCTGAGTTGTATGGTATGAAGTTAAAAGTTAAAGCTCGACCACAGCAGAAGAGAGAGAAAAGACGAATGTCGTCCCCTATGATTTAGACGTAGGCTCTATAGTATGTTATGCTGTGTACCGCACCGGAAGTGTGCCTTGCCATGAGTTAGTCAAGGGGTACAAGAATGATCCAGGAATGGATCATTGGACAGCGGTCAAAATTGTCTTTGGAGTAAATAAGGACATGTTTCTCGATTGTGGAGGTGATAAAGAGTTCGGCGTAAAGGGTTATGACTCTAAGTAGCAAACCGGATGCGTATAGTGGAGCAACCATTTGGAATAGCTTCAAGTGGAGCGTGGAAGCAGTATTTACAATGTGACATAGAGAATTGCGAAAAACATACGGATCTGAATACTACAGACCCGTTGACTAAAACTTCTCTCACAAGGAAAACATGATCAAACCCCGGAACTCATTGAGTCTTAATCACATGGTGATGTGAACTAGTTTAGTGACACTAGTAAACTCTTTGGATGTTGGTCACATGGTGATGTGACCTATCAATGTTAATCACATAGCGATCTGAACTAGATTATTGACTCTAGTGCAAGTGGGAGACTATTGGAAATAAGCCCTAGAGGCAATAATAAATTGGTTATTATTATTATATTTCCTTGTTCATGATAATCGTTTATTATCCATGCTATAATTGTATTGATAGGAAACTCAGATACATGTGTGGGTACATAGACAACACCATGTCCCTAGTAAGCCTCTAGTTGACTAGCTCGTTGATCAATAGATGGTTACGGTTTCCTGACCATGGACATTGGATGTCATTGATAACGGGATCACATCATTAGGAGAATGATGTGATGGACAAGACCCAATCCTAAGCCTAGCACAAAGATCGTGTAGTTCGTATGCTAAAGCTTTTCTAATGTCAAGTATCATTTCTTTAGACCATGAGATTGTGCAACTCCCGGATACCGTAGGAATGCTTTGGGTGTACCAAACATCACAATGTAACTGGGTGACTATAAAGGTGCACTACAGGTATCTCCGAAAGTGTCTGTTGAGTTGGCACGAATCGAGACTGGGATTTTGTCACTCTGTGTGACAAAGAGGTATCTCTGGGCCCACTCGGTAGGACATCATCGTAATGTGCACAAGGTGATCAAAGAGTTGATCGCGGGATGATGTGTTACGGAACGAGTAAAGAGACTTGCCGGTAACGAGATTGAACAAGGTATCGGGATACCGACGATCGAATCTCGGGCAAGTACAATACCGCTAGACAAAGGGAATTGTATACAGGATCGATTGAGTCCTTGCCATCGTGGTTCATCCGATGAGATCATCGTGGAACATGTGGGAGCCAACATGGGTATCCAGATCCCGCTGTTGGTTATTGACCGGAGAACGTCTCGGTCATGTCGGCATGATTCCCGAACCCGTAGGGTCTACACACTTAAGGTTCGATGACGCCAGGGTTATAAAGGAAGTTTGTATGTGGTTACCGAATGTTGTTCGGAGTCCCGGATGAGATCCCATACATCACGAGGAGTTCCGGAATGGTCCGGAGGTAAAGAATTATATATGGGAAGTCCTGTTTTGGTCACCGGAAAAGTTTCGGGTTTTATCGGTAATGTACTGGGACCACCGGGAGGGTGCCGGGGGTCCACCAAGTGGAGCCACCATCCTCGGAGGGCTGCATGGGCCAAGTGTGAGAGGGGACCAGCCCCAGGTGGGCTGGTGCGCCGCCCCAAGAGGACCATGCGCCAAGAGATAAGGGAAAGGGAGAGTCCTAAAGGGGGAAGGCACCTCCTAGGTGCCTTAGGGAGGATGGACTCCTCCCTGGCCGCACCCTTCCTTGGAGGAAGGGCCAAGGCTGCGCCCCCCCTCCCTTGCCCCTATATATAGTGGAGGGGAGGGAGGGCAGCCGCACCTGAGTCCCTGGCGCCTCCCTCCCTCCCATGACACCTCCTCCTCTCCCGCAGGTGCTTGGCGAAGCCCTGCAGGATTGCCACGCTCCTCCACCACCACCACGCCGTTGTGCTGCTGCTGGATGGAGTCTTCCTCAACCTCTTCCTCTCTCCTTGCTGGATCAAGGCATGGGAGACGTCACCGGGCTGTACGTGTGTTGAACGCGAAGGTGCCGTCCGTTCGGCACTAGGATCTCCGGTGATTTGGATCACGACGAGTACGACTCCTTCAACCCCGTTCTCTTGAATGCTTCCGCTTCGCGATCTACAAGGGTATGTAGATGCACTCTCCTTTCCCTTCTTGCTGGTTTCTCCATAGATAGATCTTGGTGACACGTAGGAAAATTTTGAATTTCTGCTACGTTCCCCAACAGGTTTTACCATTTGCCTCACCTAGCCCTTTTTCCCTTGGGAGTCGCGCTCTCGAGGGTCATCTTTATTTTACCCCCCCCCCCCCGGCCCAGTGCTTGTCTAAGTGTTGGTCCAAACCGAGTGATGTCCGGCGCCCCCTGGGCAACCAGGGTCTATGCCAACCCGACGTCTAGCTCATCCGGTGTGCCTTGAGAACGAGATATTGCAGCTCCTATCGGGATTTGTCGGCACAGCGGGAGGCTTTGCTGGTCTTGTTTTACCATTGTCGAAATGTCTTGTAAACCGGGATTGCGAGTCTGATCGGGTCTTCCTGGGAGAAGGTATATCCTTCGTTGATCGCGAGAGCTTGTCGTGGGCTAAGTTGGGACACCCCTGCAGGGTATAAACTTTCGAAAGCCGTGCCTGCGGTTATAGGCAGATGGGAATTTGTTAATGTCCGGTTGTAGATAACTTGACACCAGATCTGAATTAAAACGCATCAACCGTGTGTGTAGCCGTGATGGTCTCTTCTCGGTGGAGTCCGGGAAGTGAACACGGTTTCTGGGTTATGTTTGACGTAAGTAGGAGTTCATGATCACTTCTTGATCATTGCTAGCTTCACGACCATTCTGCTTGTTCTCTTCTCGCTCTTATTTGCGTATGTTAGCCACCATATATGCTTAGTTGCTGCTGCAGCCCCACCACTTTACCCCTTCCTTTCCTATTAAGCTTTGCTAGTCCTCGTGGCTCACAGATTACTACAACAACAGTTGCAGGTACAGGTTATGCGATGATCATGACGCGAGAGCGATGCTTGCTTGTGTTGAGTTCTTCTTCTACTTCTTCGATCAGGGATAGGTTCCAGGTCGGCAGCCTGGGCTAGCAGGGTGGATGTCGTTTGAGTTTTTGTTTGTGATTCATCCGTAGTCAGATGCTGATCTTATTGTATGCCTCATGTATGTATCCCCATCTTTTATGTAATGTTGATGTAATGATATCCACCTTGCAAAAGCGTTTCAATATGCGGTTCTATCCTTGGTGGGACCTTCGAGTTCCTTTTGGATAGGGTCGCATATTGGGCGTGACAGTTAGCCAGTCGTCGGCTTCTGCCCTCACGTAAGAAGTACGGGGGTGTTCGAGATAAACCTAAACCCTCTTTACCCCAGTTTTGGTCCTTGAAGGAGGTGTTCAGCACGAACTAGGCAATCGGATTATAAGGCTTTATCACCCTCACTTAGCCATAGGAGTTTGACAAAAGAAAGGTAGGCACAGCCCATGGTGTTCGGAAGACCGCACTAGGGGCTCTATAAGCACCTGATCGGAAGAAGAAAAGCCAATCCATCTCACGCTGCATTAGTTATTGCATAATGCGGAAGAAATCCTTAAAGATTTTGTAACCTCTCGAACAGCTAACCAGCTCTCGCCGTATCATGATAGTCAGTTTTCGGCTTTCTCTACTGAGCTGCTTGTCCGGAAGAACCGGGACACAATCGCAGTAGTTCTCCCTTTACTACCCTAGCCGATATAGCGAAACATAGGGTAGCAAGCACAGGAGTCGGGCAACCCAACTATTGACCCAAGACATGATTCGGAGCCGATGCATATAATGCTATAAGTTCGGGGTGCCGAACGACTGTGAAGGTATTCAGACTTTATTGCTGCATTATGGGTACAACGAGGCCCCTGGCATATTCAGTCGTACCGTAGTGTAGGGATGTCATTTGACAAAAATTATCGATAAGAAATAATAGCAAGTAAGCGTCATATGAAGCCGCATGTTGTAATTTAAGAATACGTCAAGGCGTACGAATACAAGTAGTGCGATAAAAATAAATATGACTTCGGAACCTGCTGAGACCAGGGGAGGGGCTTTGTGCTGATCCGGCGAATAATCGGATGATCATCAAGGGAAATATCTAAGTATTCCCTTACGCGTTCGAGCTGTTTCCCTCATTGGTATGTTCGTCCCCTCGTGGGTCTGGTCGCCATGTGGCCAGTGATGGCCTGGACAAAAGTGGACCTGCAAAGAAAATGCAAAAAAATGTTTGTGTGCCACGGAGCGGTTGAGCCGCATTGTGGGGCCTAACCTAGCTTTGCCTCCGCCTACCACCGGAGTGGTTGATTGAGCTCTTGACGAGCTGGGCTATCCTACTACGGAGTAGTTCGGACTCTTTTGACAATGTCCGGAAGCCTGGCTGTCGACTGAAGGTTCGATTGAAAGATGCCACTCTGTGCTTCTACTGCTAAGGCGGCGGTTAGCTCTATGGCACAGAGGGAGTGTTTGGCTTTGCCATTAACTGTTATGATGCTGCGTGGACCGGGCATCTTGAGCTTAGGATAAGTGTAATGTGGCACCGTGTTGAATCGAGCAAACGTGTTTCGTCCGAACAGTGCATGATAGCTGCTGCGAAAAGGGACGATGTCAAAGATTAACTCTTCATTGCGGTAATTATATTGGGGTCCGAAGACTACCTCCAGAGTGACGAAGCCTGTATAGCGGGCCTCCACACCTGGTATAACACCTTTAAAGGTGGTTTTAGTGGGTTTGATCTTTGAAGGATTGATACCCATCTTGCGCACTGTATCCTGATACAGCAGGTTCAGACTGCTACCTCCGTCCATAAGGACTCATGTGACGTGGAATCCATCAATTATTGGGTCAAGGACTAGTGCGGCTGAGCCGCCCTGACGGATATTTGCGGGATGATCCTTGCGGTCAAAGGTGATCGGTCCAGACGACCATGGGTTGAACTTTGGGGCGACTGGCTCCATCGCGTAGACGTCCCTTAGTGTGCGCCTCCGCTCCCGCTTGGGAATATGGGTGGTGTTTATCATATTCACCGATTTAATTTGCGGGGGAAACTTCTTTTACCCCCCTGTGTTCGGTGGCCAGGGCTCCTCGTCGTTGTCATCGCTTTGCGACCCATTCTCCTTGTTTTCAGCACCTGACTTGTTGGCTTGTTTGAAGACCCAACATTCTCTGTTAGTATGATTGGCTGGTGTTCCTGGGGTGCCGTGAATTTGACATGGACGGTCGAGTATACAGTCCAGACTGGACATGCCCGGACTGTTTCTTTTGAATTGTTTCTTCCTTTGACCAGTATTAGAGCCGCTGAATCCGACATTGACGGTCGTGTCTTCAGCGTTGTCGCCATTATTTCGATGCTTGTGTCTGTTGCGCCGAGGCTTGCCGTTGCTATCTCTGGCGTCAGAAGTACCAGGATTTCTTGATGTGCTGTTGTTGCGAGCCAACCAACTGTCCTCGCCCGTGCAAAAGTGGGTCATGAGTGTCGAAAAGGCTACCATGGATTTCGACTTCTCTTGGCCAAGGTGTCGGGCAAGCCACTCGTCACGGATGTCATGCTTAAAGGTGTAACGCCCCGAGACCGACGCTCCAGAAGACTTCCAGCTACTCCGAGTTTCGTCGTGTGATTTGTTTTGTTTGTTGCATCATTTGCATTGCATCATGCCATCATGTCATTTTTTTTTAAAACTCAACTAAATGAATCGTATGGATTTTTTCGATCCATTTAAATCGAGGGAAGGATGACTTCTCTTTATAACATACCCTCCCGATATTTAGGGAGCTATAATAAAATAATCCATTCTTTGGAGTCACCATAACACACTTGCAAAAATCCCAATGCCTTTTATTATTTCAATTCTTGGTCTCTAACTTTGCCATATATCCTTTCGTCATTTTCCGGAGCTCCACCTAAATTCTCAACATTTTTTGGACATTTCTAATTCCTATCCCTTGTTCAAACCTTTTCAATTAAATTCAAATGACTTTGAATTTAATTCTTGCAATCATGTCCAATCCTACTTTTCTTTGACCGGGCGCATTTTTGTGAGTCCGGAGAAATTAACCACATGCCCTAATTCTTCTTCCAACCTTCTCTTGTCTTCTTTCCTTTCTTCTAATTCCCTGTTAATGAAAAGAGAGAGGAGGAAGAGAGAAGCCCAGCCGCCACTTGTGTCCAGCTAGGCCCATTTGGCCCAAGGCCTCCCGCAGCCCACTCCCTAACCTAAACCTAGCCCGATCCCCTCGCATCTCCCCTCACTCCCTCGTTCGTCCACCGCCGCCAGGGAGAAGCCCCGCACATCGATCTCTCCCTCGTCTCGCTCCTCCCTCGATCCCTCTCCTCCTCTGTTTCCTACCGCTGCCGCGCACACACACACACCCGCATAGCACCCCGCAGCCAGCGCCAGGAGCTCGCCTCTCCTTCGCCATGGCCTCACAGCCCGATCCCCATGGCGCCATGGTCGCCGCCAAGCTCTGCGCGCCAAGCCCTGCCCGACCTCCTCCTCGCCGGCCACCCGTAGCTCGCCGCGCCCTGCTTCTCCTTCCCTGCCTCCACCGCGAGCCCACCATGGCGCCCGCAGCCATCCCCGCTGCCGCCTCCCCTTCCTCTGGTCCTCCTCCTCACCTCGTGCCCGGCGCCAGCCATGGCCGCCTTGCTGTCAAGCTTCGCCACCAGGCCGCCGTCCCTCCCGCGACCGCTGGCAGCCATCCCCACCGACAAGCCCCGCTTCTCCTACCTCGCTGCTCGTCCCAGCCGCGTTGGCTACGCTCTCTGCGCCTCCTCTGCTTTGCCGTGGGCTACAGCCTGCGCCAAGGCCCAGCGACCTCCTGCTGCACCTCTCCATGGGCCACCTGCACCACCTCGGGAAGCCCTGCCCGACGCCATGGCCAGCCCCTCCGCAACCTTTGCATGAACCGAGCCCCTTCCTCCCTGAGATCTCCTGCACCCGTCAAGTTTTGGACACGAAACTCCATCTCCGGGGACTACCGTGATCGTGTATCTCGCCTACTACCACTTCGGTTCGTCAAGGCCACCAAGTTTGACTACACTGCGAGACCCGAAACGCCAAGACCACCAAGTTCGACTACGTGGATTCGCCGAGTACGACTACTCATGGGACCCGTCAAGTTCATCTACGGGCGCCCGAACGACTACGCGGATTCGCCAAGTACATCTTCTCCAAGACCGGACCGACAAGTACCACGACGTCCGTGAACCACTACCGTCGCCCCGAAGATGTTGGATTCGTCAAGTACCTCTCCGAAAAACGAACGTGTACCACTACTTCCACGACGCCCGTGAACGTCTACCTCCACGACGACCTGTGAACGCCTACGAGATGTACCACTACCGTCGACCCGTGAACGTCTACTTCCCTATACGAACAAGAACTGTCCCGTTTGCACGCTACAAAGGTATAGCCACCGAGATACGTCCGAGAACGAATGCTTGTGTTGTATGAGATGCACCCCTTTGTCTGCACCGTGTCCGTTTTGACACTCGTTTCCATGCTCCTAACCCGTGGGAACCCCGATTACCGGGAGCACCCCACCGTTCATCACATGACACGCTCCCGTCACTTTCTTTTGCACCGACGTCTCATTGAGTTGTTGGCGTGGCACCCTTTTTGTTCCGCCATGACGACTAAATGCTTCATAATGCTCATGTCAACTTTTAATAAAAATTGCATAAACTTGTTCATGTCATCTGCATCATGATAACAACTATTAAAATATTTAAATTGTTATTGCATTAAATTGCTAAATGCATATGGGGATTTACCGGATTTGTTGTTTTTATATCCGGCCCCATTTAAATTGTTTAGATGGTATAGTTTATATTTTGCTTCACCCTCTTGTCATGCTTAATAACATTTAATATTGTTGGGTACATTACCGGGAGAGAACTAAATAACTTGAATGTGGTGTTTCGTCAATATGCAACTCGTTGCATATTGAGCTCCACTTAATTTGTAGGATTGTTTTGTGCATTTGGTCATACCATGCCTCTTTAATCTGGACATGCATCATATTTGTTTGTGCATCGTGCCGTGATGATGTGTTGGTTGTTTACTATGTTGTGTGCTTCTTTTCCGGTGTTTGCTTCTTCGGGTGGTTCCGGTTACGTCGCTTTTGTGAGGACCCGTTCGACTACGTCCGTTTGTCTTCTTCATGGACTCGTTCTTCTTCCTTGCGGGATTTCAGGCAAGATGATCATACCCTCGAAATCACTACTATCTTTGCTATGCTAGTTTGCTCGCTCTTGCTATGCCAATGCTACGATGCCTACCATTTGCTTGTCAGCCTCCCAGATTGCCATGTCAAACCTCTAACCCACCCTGTCCTAGCAAACCATTGATTGGCTATGTTACCGCTTTGCTCAGCCCCTCTTATAGCGTTGTTAGTTGTAGGTGAAGATCGAAGTTTGTTCCATGTTGGAACATGGAGATGTTGTTCCTTGTTGGAATATTTATTTACTTGTTGGGATATCACAATATATCTTATTTAATTAATGCATCTATATACTGGTAAAGGGTGGAAGGCTCGGCCTTATGCCTGGTGTTTTGTTCCACTCTTGCCGCCCTAGTTTCCGTCATATCGGTGTTATGTTCCCGGATTTTGCGTCCCTTACGCGGTTGGGCTATAATGGGAACCCCTTGACAGTTCGCCTTAAGTAAAGCTCTTCCAGCAATGCCCAACATTGGTTTTACCATTCGCCACCTAGCCTCTTTTTCCCTTGGGTTTCGCGGACTCAAGGGTCATCATTTACCCCCCTGGGCCAGTGCTCCTCTGAGTGTTGGTCCAACTGTCAGCTACCGGTGACCACCAGGGGCAACTCTGGGTTGGCCTACCCGTACCTAAGACAATCTGAGTGTGCCCTGAGAAAGAGATATTTGCAGCTCCTATCGGGATTTGTCGGCACATTCGGGCGGTGTTGCTGGTTTAGTTTTACCCTGTCGAAATGTCTTGTTGTACCGGGATACCGAGTCTGATCGGAATGTCTTGGGTGGAGGTCTATTCCTTCTTTGACCGTGAGAGCTTGTCATGGGCTAAGTTGGGACACCCTGCAGGGATTTGAACTTTCGAAAGCCGTGCCCGCGGTTATGGGCAGATGGGATTTTGTTAACGTCCGGTTGTAGAAAACCCGAAGTTGACCTTAATTAAAATACATCAACCGTGTGTGTAACCGTGATGGTCTCTTTCCGGTGGAGTCCGGGAAATGAACACGGTTGTTGGAGTTATGCTTGACGTAGGTATTCTAGGATCACTTCTTGATCATACCTTTATCGACCGTGCTTTGCCTTCTCTTCTCGCTCTCATTTGCGTATGTTAGCCACCATATATGCTAGTCGCTTGCTGCAGCTCCACCTCATTACTCCATCCTTCCTATAAGCTTAAATAGTCTTGATCTCATGGGTGCGAGATTGCTGAGTCACCGTGGCTCACAGATACTTCCAAAACCAGTTTGCAGGTGCCGATGAGTTTGTGCAGTTGACGCAACCAAGCTCAGGAGGAGCTCGATGAAGATCTTGTCCTTTATGTTGTTTCGTGTTAGTTGATCAGTAGTGGAGCCCAGTTGGGGTCGATCAGGGACCTTTGTCGCATTTGGGGTTCTTCTTTTATTTTGGTTCCGTAGTCGGACCTTGATTGTATCTGTATGATGTAATGCTTTACTCATGTAATTGTGTGAAGTGGCGATTGTAAGCCAACTATGTATCTCTTTCCCTTATGTATTACATGGGTTGTGTGAAGATTACCTCACTTGCGACATTGCTTTCAATGCGGTTATGCCTCTAAGTCGTGCTTCGACACGTGGGAGATATAGCCGCATCGAGGGCGTGACAAGTTGGTAATCAGAGCCTTCCCCGACCTTAGGAGCCCCATTGCTTGATCGTTTTTAGCAGCCGAGTTGTGTCTAGAAAAATGTTTTGAGTCATTTAGGAATTATATATCGGAGAGTTTAGGAATTCTTTTTACTTCCCAGTCTCCTCATCGCTCTGGTAAGGCATCCTGACGTAGAGTTTTGACTCTTCTCTTCTGAAATTTCACTAAAAAAATTTAGGATCACGCGGGTATCTTGGAATCGTTCCGATGGCTTATGATGAGAACATTGTCTTGGTGCCTCCTGTCAGGGGTTTAGTGGAAGTGTCCCGGGGAGTTGAGCTCTGAGGTGTTGTCATCATAATTTTATCGTTGCAGTTCTGGAATACCTGAGTTTAGTACGCCGACATCGAAAATCTCTTTTATGCAGTTGTTGGTGAGATAACCCCGATAACCCAGTACTGAGGTGAGTACGGGAGTATTGCCATGACTTGTATAACAGATGCTTTTCGAAGGTTGAGGTAGATGATTTCCGAAGGTTTCTTGGTTATGTGTTGAAGGATGGATACAGCTGGATGTAGGATTTGCTAGTTTGGGTGAGATATTATGCTTCCCCTGTATCCCCAACACCTGATTGCATAACCGGAAAATTTCGGGAGTTTCATAGGTGGGAATTCAAGTAGCTCTTAGGATATCTTTCTGACGGATGTATGATATGAAATTGGGGTTCGACGTCTAGTGGTCCGCCTTTCCACGGTCGTTTTTTTACAGTGGTCTCGTTGTGTCTTAAAGAGTCCTTGGCTATGCCGACTCGGGGACACTTCGTATGTCATGTGCACTGCCTTGTACATGATGGTACTGTACACTCGAGCCCATGTAGGCCCCACCACGAAAACTTCGGACGAAATCTCTATCATATGTTTGTTCCGGCTTATTCTGCAAGCCAGTCCTTTGTTTTTGTTTTGAGTTGTGGTATTCGAGTTGCTTCAATGTCAAGTGTTGATTCCATACCTTTCCGAAATGGTGTTCTCATACTCCGATGTGAATACCAATCCTTCTCGACAATCGAGATTGTCATGTCAATCCTTTTCAACCAGCGTCTTTCTCTTCAAGTGGATCCGATCATTTCAACATTCGCAAGATCACCTCTCAGTTTTCTCAACGGTGTTTGTTTCATCCGTCCCAAGTTGTTTTTGTTTTCCCGCCCTCCCACCCCTTTTTCTTCAAGGACTCAGATTTCTTAATCGAGTATCCATTTTATTGATGGGAAGTTTCTCCATTCTTTTCCGTCAATGTTCTTATCCGGTGATTCTCAAGAAGATAGTAACGGAGCTCCAAGTTCATCACTCTTCATTCTCGTTTTCTTCTCCGGTGGATTTAATTCAAGCTTTGGTATTAAGCATACTCCTTTTCTTCTTCTTTTTTTCTTGTTCCAATGTTTTTCTTATGCATGTGCACCTCTTAATCATCCATCTCTCGCTATTAAATTGTTCTGGAGTGCTCAAGATATCTCGAAGATTCGTGTTTCCACTCTGCATTCGTTCAAGCTCTTTCGAGATTGGTATCTCATTCAAGTCATTTAATTCAACCGGTGCATTATCTCTCTTCAAATTGTTCAACGGTGTTTCTTTTGAGTGGGCCCTAACCCACAGGTCTTTTCCCAGGATCTTACCTGACTCTTCTAATTCTCCCGGAGATGTCCTTAAAATTCTTTTCGAAGTTTGACGTAAGAATGAGTTATCATCAGTTAAATGCTTTTCTCCAAGATCTTTCAAATTCTTTTCATAGTTGGCTCAACCTCTTCGTTTTGATTCTTCCGGTGTGCCTCAATAATTCTTGGTGGTGTTTCTCGTTGTCATTCTCATCATTTGAAGACCGAAGAAGAGTTTCTCTTTAATCTTGCTCTATTCTCTTCAAGATTCATGGTGCTAGCTTGTTGCCATCCTATCATAATTGTTTTGATCGTGAGAATTCTTTTCATCCATCTGGAGTTATTCAAGAGTCTTCTCAGTTTGTCATCCGGAGTCCATCAATTCAGATTTATTCATTCTCAGTTTGCAGTTATCATTCTCCGATCTTACCGGTGCCTTGTTCAAGTGATCTTTAATCGGCTCGTGCTCTCTTCGTTCTCATGTATCTGGATTGTCTCATGTATCTTCGTGCATTTCTCCATTCTTCCCGGTGTTTCTTTGTCTCCCTTAATTCATTGTCAATTCGTACGATGGTTCGTTCAAGATTTTTTCTTCTTTCTTATCATATCAATTCATTTGTTGTTCCAATCCTACCGGTGGTTCGTTGAAGACCTTCTCAAGTTTTGATATATCTCTTTTAATTCTTTCTACGAGAATAAGTAGTATGCCAAATCCGTTGATTGTCACCAATTTAATTGGTGAAGGATAAGCATAACATAATTCTTATTCTTGTTTATCCAAGTGATTAATTCTTTATAACGGAGGCCCTTAAAATTCTCGGTTTCATTTGTTTCATCTTCTCTTTTTCCCGGAGTTCCAAGCTCTAATTATCACGGAGATCCATCTAAATCATTGCAAGGATTCACCTTGTGTTTTCAATTTCTCTTTCTTTTCATTCCTTTTGTTTACCGAAGTTCTTCATGGAGGTTCTACATGATGGTTCATCAAGGATTTAATTCCCTTCTCAAAGTTTTCATCGAGATTCTTTCCTAAGGAGCTCAAGCTTTCTTCATATGGTAATCCGGAGTGCAATTCTTTCTACCATATTTTGGAGGTGGTATTATGTCATTCTTGATAATTTGAGTTCATGTTCCATGATTCACATGTTGTTAAGAATGAGTTATTTTTAAATCCATCAATCTCGTCATTGGAGTTATCTTGGATTATATTTCACCTTAAGCCTTCCCTAAGGATGGTTGTTATTATGGTGCTCATAAATGATCCAAGTTTCTTCATTTATCCTCCCGGTGAAATAAGTTTCTCGTCTTCTTGTTCATATCAATCCAATCTTGTTTTTCGTAAGTGGCCGGTTGTCACCTCATAATTTTTGAGATGTTTTCCATAAGCCCACTACAAGCTTATTCGTTTCGTTGTTGTTTTTTCCCAACAACCCCGTTGTAACCTTCTTGGAAGAGTGCTTTCCAAGCTCAATTGTGGCAGAAGTTGCCATTTTCCCCTCCATTTTGTTATTCCAATGACCTATCTTCTATTCTTTCTTCCGGAGGCATTGTGACGTTGCTCTTTTCACTCACCATCTCGATTCGTGAGGATCGTGTTCTTTTCATGTTTATCCATTTAACCGGAGTGTCCTGCCTTTTTCTTTCAAGTTCTTTTTCATATTATCAAGTCTTGCATCCCTTCTCAACTGGAGTGCTACCCGGATCGGTTCCTTCTTTTCCTCTTTCTTAACGGAGTGTTGTGAACTTTGTTCTCCTCCGTTGTTTCATTTCTTCCAATTTGTTCAACCCCTCAAGGTTCGTGGTTTCACTCGTTTGTCAGAGAAGCAACTTAGTTTTACCGCTTCTCTTTCCCTTTCGTTTTCCATCCGGTGCCATTCTAGATCTCGGGACGAGATCCTCTCATAGTGGTGGAGTCTTGTAACGCCCCGAGACCGACGCTCCAGAAGACTTCCAGCTACTCCGAGTTTCGTCGTGTGATTTGTTTTGTTTGTTGCATCATTTGCATTGCATCATGCCATCATGTCATTTTTTTTTAAAACTCAACTAAATGAATCGTATGGATTTTTTCGATCCATTTAAATCGAGGGAAGGATGACTTCTCTTTATAACATACCCTCCCGATAGTTAGGGAGCTATAATAAAATAATCCATTCTTTGGAGTCACCATAACACACTTGCAAAAATCCCAATGCCTTTTATTATTTCAATTCTTGGCCTCTAACTTTGCCATATATCCTTTCGTCATTTTCCGGAGCTCCACCTAAATTCTCAACATTTTTTGGACATTTCTAATTCCTATCCCTTGTTCAAACCTTTTCAATTAAATTCAAATGACTTTGAATTTAATTCTTGCAATCATGTCCAATCCTACTTTTCTTTGACCGGGCGCATTTTTGTGAGTCCGGAGAAATTAACCACATGCCCTAATTCTTCTTCCAACCTTCTCTTGTCTTCTTTCCTTTCTTCTAATTCCCTGTTAATGAAAAGAGAGAGGAGGAAGAGAGAAGCCCAGCTGCCACTTGTGTCCAGCTAGGCCCATTTGGCCCAAGGCCTCCCACAGCCCACTCCCTAACCTAAACCTAGCCCGATCCCCTCGCATCTCCCCTCACTCCCTCGTTCGTCCACCGCCGCCAGGGAGAAGCCCCGCACATCGATCTCTCCCTCGTCTCGCTCCTCCCTCGATCCCTCTCCTCCTCTGTTTCCTACCGCCGCTGCGCGCACACACACACCCGCATAGCACCCCGCAGCCAGCGCCAGGAGCTCGCCTCTCCTTCGCCATGGCCTCACAGCCCGATCCCCATGGCGCCATGGTCGCCGCCAAGCTCTGCGCGCCAAGCCCTGCCCGACCTCCTCCTCGCCGGCCACCCGTAGCTCGCCGCGCCCTGCTTCTCCTTCCCTGCCTCCACCGCGAGCCCACCATGGCGCCCGCAGCCATCCCCGCTGCCGCCTCCCCTTCCTCTGGTCCTCCTCCTCACCTCGTGCCCGGCGCCAGCCATGGCCGCCTTGCTGTCAAGCTTCGCCACCAGGCCGCCGTCCCTCCCGCGACCGCTGGCAGCCATCCCCACCGACAAGCCCCGCTTCTCCTACCTCGCTGCTCGTCCCAGCCGCGTTGGCTACGCTCTCTGCGCCTCCTCTGCTTTGCCGTGGGCTGCAGCCTGCGCCAAGGCCCAGCGACCTCCTGCTGCACCTCTCCATGGGCCACCTGCACCACCTCGGGAAGCCCTGCCCGACGCCATGGCCAGCCCCTCCGCAACCTTTGCATGAACCGAGCCCCTTCCTCCCTGAGATCTCCTGCACCCGTCAAGTTTTGGACACGAAACTCCATCTCCGGGGACTACCGTGATCGTGTATCTCGCCTACTACCACTTCGGTTCGTCAAGGCCACCAAGTTTGACTACACTGCGAGACCCGAAACGCCAAGACCACCAAGTTCGACTACGTGGATTCGCCGAGTACGACTACTCATGGGACCCGTCAAGTTCATCTACGGGCGCCCGAACGACTACGCGGATTCGCCAAGTACATCTTCTCCAAGACCGGACCGACAAGTACCACGACGTCCGTGAACCACTACCGTCGCCCCGAAGATGTTGGATTCGTCAAGTACCTCTCCGAAAAACGAACGTGTACCACTACTTCCACGACGCCCGTGAACGTCTACCTCCACGACGACCCGTGAACGCCTACGAGATGTACCACTACCGTCGACCCGTGAACGTCTACTTCCCTATACGAACAAGAACTGTCCCGTTTGCACGCTACAAAGGTATAGCCACCGAGATACGTCCGAGAATGAATGCTTGTGTTGTATGAGACGCACCCCTTTGTCTGCACCGTGTCCGTTTTGACACTCGTTTCCATGCTCCTAACCCGTGGGAACCCCGATTACCGGGAGCACCCCACCGTTCATCACATGACACGCTCCCGTCACTTTCTTTTGCACCGACGTCTCATTGAGTTGTTGGCGTGGCACCCTTTTTGTTCCGCCATGACGACTAAATGCTTCATAATGCTCATGTCAACTTTTAATAAAAATTGCATAAACTTGTTCATGTCATCTGCATCATGATAACAACTATTAAAATATTTAAATTGTTATTGCATTAAATTGCTAAATGCATATGGGGATTTACCGGATTTGTTGTTTTTATATCCGGCCCCATTTAAATTGTTTAGATGGTATAGTTTATATTTTGCTTCACCCTCTTGTCATGCTTAATAACATTTAATATTGTTGGGTACATTACCGGGAGAGAACTAAATAACTTGAATGTGGTGTTTCGTCAATATGCAACTCGTTGCATATTGAGCTCCACTTAATTTGTAGGATTGTTTTGTGCATTTGGTCATACCATGCCTCTTTAATCCGGACATGCATCATATTTGTTTGTGCATCGTGCCATTATGATGTGTTGGTTGTTTACTATGTTGTGTGCTTCTTTTCCGGTGTTTGCTTCTTCGGGTGGTTCCGGTTACGTCGCTTTTGTGAGGACCCGTTCGACTACGTCCGTTTGTCTTCTTCATGGACTCGTTCTTCTTCCTTGCGGGATTTCAGGCAAGATGATCATACCCTCGAAATCACTACTATCTTTGCTATGCTAGTTTGCTCGCTCTTGCTATGCCAATGCTACGATGCCTACCATTTGCTTGTCAGCCTCCCAGATTGCCATGTCAAACCTCTAACCCACCCTGTCCTAGCAAACCGTTGATTGGCTATGTTACCGCTTTGCTCAGCCCCTCTTATAGCGTTGTTAGTTGCAGGTGAAGATCGAAGTTTGTTCCATGTTGGAACATGGAGATGTTGTTCCTTGTTGGAATATTTATTTACTTGTTGGGATATCACAATATATCTTATTTAATTAATGCATCTATATACTGGTAAAGGGTGGAAGGCTCGGCCTTATGCCTGGTGTTTTGTTCCACTCTTGCCGCCCTAGTTTCCGTCATATCGGTGTTATGTTCCCGGATTTTGTGTCCCTTACGCGGTTGGGCTATAATGGGAACCCCTTGACAGTTCGCCTTAAGTAAAGCTCTTCCAGCAATGCCCAACATTGGTTTTACCATTCGCCACCTAGCCTCTTTTTCCCTTGGGTTTCGCGGACTCAAGGGTCATCATTATTTTACCCCCCCGGGCCAGTGCTCCTCTGAGTGTTGGTCCAACTGTCAGCTACCGGTGACCACCAGGGGCAACTCTGGGTTGGCCTACCCGTACCTAAGACAATCTGAGTGTGCCCTGAGAAAGAGATATGTGCAGCTCCTATCGGGATTTGTCGGCACATTCGGGCGGTGTTGCTGGTTTAGTTTTACCCTGTCGAAATGTCTTGTTGTACCGGGATACCGAGTCTGATCGGAATGTCTCGGGTGGAGGTCTATTCCTTCGTTGACCGTGAGAGCTTGTCATGGGCTAAGTTGGGACACCCTGCAGGGATTTGAACTTTCGAAAGCCGTGCCCGCGGTTATGGGCAGATGGGATTTTGTTAACGTCCGGTTGTAGAAAACCCGAAGTTGACCTTAATTAAAATACATCAACCGTGTGTGTAACCGTGATGGTCTCTTTCCGGCGGAGTCCGGGAAATGAACACGGTTGTTGGAGTTATGCTTGACGTAGGTAGTCCAGGATCACTTCTTGATCATACCTTTATTGACCGTGCTTTGCCTTCTCTTCTCGCTCTCATTTGCGTATGTTAGCCACCATATATGCTAGTCGCTTGCTGCAGCTCCACCTCATTACTCCATCCTTCCTATAAGCTTAAATAGTCTTGATCTCGCGGGTGCGAGATTGCTGAGTCCCCGTGGCTCACAGATACTTCCAAAACTAGTTTGCAGGTGCCGATGAGTTTGTGCAGTTGACGCAACCAAGCTCAGGAGGAGCTCGATGAAGATCTTGTCCTTTATGTTGTTTCGTGTTAGTTGATCAGTAGTGGAGCCCAGTTGGGGTCGATCAGGGACCTTTGTCGCATTTGGGGTTCTTCTTTTATTTTGGTTCCGTAGTCGGACCTTGATTGTATCTGTATGATGTAATGCTTTACTCATGTAATTGTGTGAAGTGGCGATTGTAAGCCAACTATGTATCTCTTTCCCTTATGTATTACATGGGTTGTGTGAAGATTACCTCACTTGCGACATTGCTTTCAATGCGGTTATGCCTCTAAGTCGTGCTTCGACACGTGGGAGATATAGCCGCATCGAGGGCGTGACAAAAGGCCTCTAGGGCTTCAGCATCCGAACAGTCAACAATTTGGTTCTTTTTAGTTATGAACCGAGTCCAGAATTTCCTGGGTGACTCTCCGGGCTATTGGGTTATGTGACTTAAGTCATCAGCGTCCGGTGGTCGCACATAAGTGCCCTGGAAGTTGTCGAGGAATGCGTCTTCCAGGTTCTCCCAACTGCCAATGGAGTTTGCCAGCAGACTATTCAGCCAATGCCGAGCTGGTCCCTTGAGTTTTAGTGGGAGGTACTTGATGGCATGTAGATCGTCGCCGCGGGCCATGTGAATTGGGAGAAGGAAATCTTCAATCCATACCGCGGGGTCTGTTGTCCCATCATATGGCTCGATGTTCACGGGTTGAAACCCTTCTAGGAATTCATGCTCCATTACTTCGTCAGTGAAGCATAGGGGGTGTGTGGTGCACCTATGCCGGGTTACATCGCGACGCAGTTCGGATGAGTCTGGTCTGCTATATTCAGCCCGGACGGATTTGTATTTAGTATATCCTGCGTGGCGGTCGTAGTCGCGCGTTGGGGCGCGCCCTCGCGATCCGTAGATCGATCTTGATTGTCCTGCTTTGTTTTCCAATTCGTCTCGCAGATCATGCATGTAGCCCCGGGCCTTGGTGTTTTTAGTTGTTCGGCAACGTAGTGCGGGCTGGTGTTTGGGTTGATACACCGCTTTGTCTCTGCCACGAGGTGGTCTGTCAGCCACATCCTGCGCTGGTAGTATGGGCTCTACTACCTCGTCCTCGAATTGAGGTAACAACATGCGCCTCGGGTAACTTTTGGTTGGGCGCTCGAGTCTGTACTCCTCAGCTGCTAGGCCCTCAGTCCATCTATAAGTGAGCAGATCTTGATTAGCTTGAAGCTGCTGCTGTTTTTTCCTCAGGCTTTTTGCAGTGGCTATAAGCCGGTGCTTGAAGCGCTACTGCTCGACGGGATCCTCAGGCACGATAAATTCTTCGTCACCGAGGCTCACCTCATCTTCCGAGAGGGGCATGTAATTGTCATACTCCGAGTCTTCATCCATTGCCTGTTCCTCAGGGCTAGCTTGCCCGTCCTCCCGCCCGGCCTGTTGGAAGCTTGGCTGGGCGGGATAGTTTTCATCTTCGACATCATCCAGAGTGCTATTATCTCTTGTGCCAGTATCTCTGTTTTTGCTATGGCGAGGTTTAGAGCGGCGCCGCTGACGTCGGTGCTTGGGTTGCTTCTCAAGAGGATCATCCTCCGTTGCGTCCTTTTGATCCTTGCCATTGTTTTCTTTGGGTGTGTCCACCATATATATGTCGTATGATGAGTTGTCGGTCCAGCGCCCTGTGGGCGGTGGTTCCTGTTCTTCTCTCTCATCATCGTCTATAACGACGTTGTCTTTGGAGTTGAAATCAAGCATGTTGGTTAAGACATCGACAGTGGCTATTAAGTGGGTGGTGGGTGGGTAACGAATTCCTTCGTCGTCCGCTTCCCACTCGAGTCGGACATAGTTCGGCCAAGAGTCTCCTGAGAGGGAGAGAGATTTTAATGAGTTAAGCACGTCGCCCAAGGGAGAGTGCTGAAAGATATCCATGGAACTAAACTCCATGATCGGTGCCCAGTTAGATCCGATAGGCCCGGATGCACATGGTTCGGAGCCTATGACCGGAGACGAGTCCGAGGGTCCGATGACACAGACGTCATTGGAAGTGAAATCTGTGTTTGGCTCTATCGCCGTTGAGTGTGCGGCCTCCATGGCGGGGTCCATGTAGGTGTCAAAACCGGCAGATCTCGGGTAGGGGGTCCCAAACTATGCGTCTAAGGCTAATGGTAACAGGGGGCGGGGGACACAATGTTTACCCAGGTTCGGGCCCTGTCTATGGAGATAATACACTACTTCCTGCTTGATTGATCTTGATGATATGAGTATTACAAGAGTTGATCTACCTCAAGATCATAGAGGCTAAGCCCCAGAAGCTAGCCTATGATTATGATTGTTCTTGTCCTACGGACCAAACCCTCCGGTTTATATAGACACCGGAGGTGGCTAGGGTTACACAGAGTCGGTTACAGAGAAGGAAATCTACATATTCGACTAGCCAAGCTTGCCTTCCATGCAAAGGAGAGTCCCACCCGGACACGGGACGAAGTCTTCAATCTTGTATCTTCATAGTCAAATAGTCCGACACAAGTACATAGTCCGGCTGTGCAAGAACCCCCTAATCCTGGACTCCCTCAGCAGCCCCTGGACCAGGCTTCAATGACGACGAGTCCGGCGCGCAGATTGTCTTCGACATTGCAAGGTGGGTTCCTTCTACGAACACTCCATAAAAGATCTCGAACACAAGGATCGTGTCCGGCTCTGATATGTCTCCAACGTGTCTACTTTTCCAAACACTTTTGCCCTTGTTTTGGACTCTAACTTGCATGATTTGAATGAAACTAACCCGGACTGACGCTGTTTTCAGCAGAACTGCCATGATGTTGTTTTATGTGTAGAAAAGAAAAGTTCTCGGAATGACCTGCAAATCCACGGAGGCACCTTTTGGAATTAATAAGAATTTCTGGGCGAAAGAAATACACCAGGGGCCCAAGGCCGATCCACGAGACAAGGGGGCGCGCCGCCCTGTAGGGCGCGCCCTCGTATCTCATGGCCCCCCTGGACTTCCACCGACCTCAACTCCAACTCTATATCTTCCGTCTCGCAGAGAAAAAAATCAGAGAGAAAGTTTCATCGCGTTTCATGACACGGAGCCGCCGCCAAGCCCTAATCTCTCTCGGAAGGGATGATCTGGAGTCCGTTCGGGGCTCCGGAGAGGGGGATTCGTCGCTGTCGTCATCATCAACCATCCTCCATCACCAATTTCATGATGCTCACCACCGTGCGTGAGTAATTCCATCGTAGGCTTGCTGGACGGTGATGGGTTGGATGAGATTTACCATGTAATCAAGTTAGTTTTGTTAGGGATTGATCCCTAGAATCCACTATGTTCTGAGATTGATGTTGCTATGACTTTGCTCTGCTTAATGCTTGTCACTAGGGCCCGAGTGCCATGATTTCAGATCTGAACCTATTATGTTTTCATCAATATATGTGTGTTCTTGATCCTATCTTGCAAGTCTATAGTCACCTATTATGGGTTATGATCCGACAACCCCGAAGTGACAATAATCGGGACACTTATCGGTGATGACCGTAGTTTGAGGAGTTCATGTATTCACCTTGTGTTAATGCTTTGGTCCGGTTCTCTATTAAAAGGAGGCCTTAATATCCCTTAGTTTCCACTAGGACCCCGCTGCCACGGGAGGGTTGGACAAAAGATGTCATGCAAGTTCTTTTCCATAAGCACGTATGACTATTTACGGAATACATGCCTACATTACATTGATGAACTGGAGCTAGTTCTATATCACCCTATGTTATAACTATTGCATGAGGAATCACATCCGACATAATTATCCATCACCGATCCATTGCATACGAGCTTTTCATATATTGTTCTTCGCTTATTACTTTTCGGTTGCTACTTTTACAACTACTACAAAAACCCAAAAATATTTATCTTTACTATTTCTACTGTTACCATTATTATCATACTACTTTGCTACTAAATACCTTGTTGCAGATACTAAGTTAGCCAGGTGTGGTTGAATTGACTCCCCTTGTGTCGAATCAATAAATTTGGGTTGAATACTCTACCCTCGAAAGCTATTGCACCCCTATACTTGTGGGTTATCAAGACTAATTTCTGGCGCTGTTGCTGGGGAGCATAGCTCTATTCTCTGAGTCACTTGGGATTTATATCTGTTGATCACTATGAAGAATATGAAAGACACTAAGACCAAGATTTTGCCCTCAACTACGAGGGAAGGTAAGGAGCTTCCATCTAGCTCTACACTAGATTATCCTTCCGTTATTAGTAGGCTTGCGACACCTAAACCTGCTACTTCTATGAATTCTGATATGTCACATGTTATTGATGATGCCACTTCTGCTATGCATGATGAAACTACTTCTGTGCGTGATACTACTTTGCCATTAGGTGAATTTCTAGATGAACAACTTGCTAGAGTTAGGGGGAATGAAAATATTGAAGAACCTATTATTGATGATAGTGATGATGAACGTTCCCCCAATGATTATGTATTACCTGTTGTTCCTAAGGGTTATGTTATGAATGAAGCAGCTGCTATGGAAATTCTTGCTTGAAATGATAGAAATGATCTTAAGAAATTATTAGCTAAATGGAAGCAGCAGTCTCTTAATTCTAGAATGAAACCCGATCCTACTTTTGCTACTTCACCTATCTGTGTTACTGATAAGGATTATTAATTCTCTGTTAATCCTGATATTATTACTTTAGTTGAATCCGATCCTTTTTATGGCCTTGAATATGAAACTGTTGTGGCACATCTTATCAAGTTAAATGATATAGCCACCCTATTTACTCATGATGAGAAGTCTCGCTATTTATACATCCTTAAGATATTTCCGTTCTCATTAAAGGGTGATGCTAAGACATGGTATAATTCTCTTGCTCCTGGTTGTGTGCGTAGTCCCCAGGATATTATTCATTACTTCTCTGCTAAATATTTCCCTGCTCATGAGAAACAAGCTGCTTTGCGGGAAATATATAATTTTGTGCAAATCAAAGAAGAGAGGCTCCCACAAGCTTGGGGGAGGCTTCTCCGGCTACTTAATACTTTCCCTGATCATCCTCTTAAGAAAAATGAAATACTTGATATCTTTTATAATGGACTAACCGATGCTTCCAAGGACTACTTGGATAGTTGTGCTGGTTGTGTTTTCAGGGAAAGAACAGTCGACGAAGCTGAAATATTATTGAATAATATGTTGACTAATGAAAATAATTGGACTCTTCCCGAGCCAGTTCCTGAAGTAATTCATGAACCAATTGAGCCAACTCCTGAGCCTATTCCTAAACCCACTCCGAAGAAGAGAGATGTTTTATTTCTCAGTCCTGAAGATATGCAAGAGGCAAAGAAATCAATGAAAGAAAAAGGTATTAAAGCTGAAGATATTAAGAATTTACCACCTATTGAAGAAATACATGGTCTTAATTTACCGCCTGAAGAACCACATTGTCTTGATAACCCGACACAGGTAGTAAATGTAAGTTCTCTCTATAGATATGATAAAGTTGAAATACCCTCTACTAAATTTCATAGCCCATGCTTAGATGAATTTGATGACTTTATGGCCAGACAAGAAAGTTTTAATGCTTATGTAGGTAGATAGTTAAAGAATAATGCTTTCGACATAGGACACGTAGGTGATAATCTGGCTAGAGTTAAAGATGAACTTCATCGCGTTAGCAAATATGCTTCTATTGTTGCTACTCAAGCTGAGCAAGTACTCAAAGCTCAAAATGATTTGCTTGATGAATTGGATAATAAAAATGACTTTGCCGTTAGAGTGGCTACTAGAACTGGTAGAATGACTCAGGAACCTTTGTATCCTGAAGGCCACCGTAAAAGAATTGAACAAGATTCTCAGTATAATAATCTAGCTATTCCTAGTTCTTCTAAGAAGAAGAAAATGAAGAATGATAGGACTTTGCAAACATCTAGTGAACCTAATATAGAAACACTTGAGAATCCCAATGATACTTCTATCTCTGATGCTGAAACACAATCCAAAGATGAACATGAACCAGATGATGATACTAATAATGATGTTCATGTAGATGCTCAACCTAGCAAAAACAGTGATGTAGAGATTGAACCTGCTGTTGATCTTGATAACCCACAATCAAAGAATCAACATTATGATAAGAGAGATTTTGTTACTAGGAAGCACGGGAAAGAAAGAGAACCATGGGTTCAGAAACCCATGCCCTTCCCTCCTAAACCATCCAAGTCAAAGGATGATGAGGATTTTGAGCGCTTTGCTGAAATGATTAGACCTATTTTCTTACGTATGCGCTTAACTGATATGCTTAAAGTAAATCCTTATGCTAAGTATATGAAGGATATCATGAAAGCTGAAATTTCCACCATGCTTGCTAATTACACTTTTAAGGGTGGAATACCAAAGAAACTTGGAGATCCGGGTGTCCCAACTATACCATGCTCCATTAAAATAAATTATGTCAGAACTGCTTTATGTGATCTTGGAGCCGGTGTTAGTGTTATGCCTCTCTCTTTATATCGTAGACTTGAATCGAATAAGTTCACACCTACTGAAATATCTTTGCAAATGGCTGATAAATCAATTGCTATACCTGTCGGTATTTGTGAGGATGTGCCTATTGTGGTTGCAAATGTCACTATCTTAACGGACTTTGTTATTCTTGATATTCCAAAGGACGATAGTATGTCTATTATCGTTGGTAGACCTTTTCTTAATACTGCAGGGGCTGTTATTGATTGCAACAAAGGCAATGTCACTTTTCATGTTAATGGCAATGAGCATACGGTACACTTTCCGAGGAAACAATCTCAAGTTCATAGCATCAATTCTATTGAAAAAGTTTCAACTATTATTTTTGGAGGTTTTGAATTTCCTCTCCCTACTGTCAAGAAAAAGTATGATATTCTTATTGTTGGGGATTTTCATATCCCCGTTGAGGTAACTTAGTGTTATTCGAAATTTCTCCGGTTCCGTGTTATTCGGAATGAGTTTATTAACAAGACTTGATCAACCTTGTTAGCGGGTTCATTTTGATGACCACGAGATGGATGAAACTAGAAGGCACAACCTTCTATACCCTATTTTACTTTTTGTTATTTAGAATAAATAAAGCAAAAATAGTATTATTCGTCTGTTTTCTGAATTATCCGTGCGTTAAAAAATAGTCCGAAAATAAAAGTGCTCCAAATGCCCTGCAAATTTAGTATGATTTTTTCTGGAATATTTTAGGATTTTAGGCACTAAAAACACTACAGGAGGGGAAAGCACCAGGCCACGAGAGAGGAGGGCGCGCCCCCCTGTAGGGCGCGCCCCCTGTCTCGTGGGCCCCTGGTGGCTCCTCTCCACTTATGCCAGCACCCACATACTTCATCTTCTACCCAAAAAAAACCCCATCCAGCTCAAGCACGAGTTCTAGCTCGTTTTGCTACGATTTTCGATCTCTTACACTACAAAAAAATACACTCCCGTGATGATACGTGTTTGTCACAGTAGGTCGCGTTTTTTTCATGAATTTACATCCATGACAAATTTATGACAGAATCAAGATAGTCATACCTGTGCTGTCGTAGAAGTGTTCCATGACATTACCAAAATTATCATCATGGAAGTGTCCACTTCCATGACGATAAATCGCGTGTCACAGAAGTGCTGTCGTCAAGGGTGACCGACACGTGGCATCCACCATAACGGAACGCTGTTAAGATATCGGGTCGGGTTTTGGATCCGATAACCTGTTAACAGCCCCGACCAATGGGGATTTTCCACATGTAAAATCATCATTGGCTGGAGGAAACACGTGTCGGCTCATCGTTGGAACAGATGTCATCCACTCATTGGACAGAAGGCGCCTATGATACGTCGACACGTGGCACGGCCCAACAAGTTTAAATGGGCCGGCCCAACTAAAGGCCCACAAGATTTTGTGGCCCTTAATGGGTCGGCCCAGTTAAAGGCCCACGAAAATTTTGCAGACAATAATGGGCTGGCCCAGCTAAAGGCCCACAAGATTTCGCGGGCCATAATTGGCCGGCCCAGGTAAAGGCCCACAAGATTTTTGTGTGCCATAATGGGCCGGCCCAGGTAAAGGACCACAAAATTCTTGTGGATCATAATGGGCCGGCCCGGCTAAAGGCCCACGATATTGCGCCGACATTAATGGGCCGGCCCAGCTGTAGGACCACAAGATTTTGAGGACCCTAGTAGGCCGGCCCATTAACTGGCTGCCATGTTTTGGGCCAAATGCCGGCCCATAATTGATCCGGTCCATTAATGGCCTGCCATGTTCCGGGCCTAATAATGGCCCATATAAGATCCGGCCTGTTAAAAGCATCCCACTTTCTGGGCCAAATCACGGCCCAGTTCAGGTCCGGCCCTTTAAGAGGCTTTGGCCTCATTTATGGCCCATATCAGATTCGGCCCGTTGATGGACGCTATGCTTTTGGGCCCACTTGCTAAAGGCCCATTTAGTAATTCGTCCTGATATTAGTATTGGCCTGTTAAGGGCCCATTTAACATTTCGGCCCTATACTAATTTCGGCCTGTTAAAAGCCCATCATATAGTTGGGCCTAACTACGGCCCGGTTTGCATCGGGCCTGCTCGTAGTCGATATCTAATTGGGCCAAACAAGGAACGAGACAACTTTGGCCTATTAAAAGCCCGTGAATTGATTCGCACAATCATGGGCCGGGGTCCATTTCGGGCTGCCGCCGGCCCGTGAGCTATTCGGCACGTGGCAGGCCCAGCCTACTTCTCAGCCTCCTAAAAGTCAATTGAGTTTTCTTGCGAAAAGAGGGCTGGGGGTTACACGGCTATTAAAGGCCCGAATCTACTAGTGGGCCAGTTTGACGGGGCCCATGATGCGGATCATACTTTGTGATTGCATGACGGCCCGATTATGTACCGTAATTTTACGGTTTGTCCGGTTTACTGCGAAGACAGGACATATATACAGTAAAATAACTGTTGCATCATGAATAAGAAAAAACCTAGACTATACAATAAAGAAATTATGGCGTATTACATCCACTGGGCATCAAAGTTTGCCACTATGATAATAAAGCACAAGCAGACAGCAGATTACATACACTGGGCATCAAAGATCGCCACCAGTGCAAATAAACACGCCGACAAAATAATATACAAAACCGACAGCACTTCAATAGAGTTCAAGAAAGGTTATCCCTGCTGGGGAGCTGCAGCGCAAGCAGCTGAGCAAGATGATGAGATTGCGCTTGTTCAACACTTATATCTTCCTCACTCTGAAAGATAAACAAGCAGACATATGACAGGTTTCGCACATAAAAGTATCAGTGCTGACAATTCATCACATTTCTTACTGACGAATAAAGTGACACAGTTTAAAATTGCATTAACACAATATGGTATTGTTCAGGTCAAGACATGGCAGGAAATGACATTGTGAAGGAGTTGGCAGCTTCATGACACCACTGCATTACAGATCAAGAACTCATAAGTATCAATGGTTAGTCTGCTGTCAATTTATATCATTTCAGATTGGCAAATAAAGAGATGGTTTAAATAATAGTAGAATGATATGACATTGTTCATAGTTAAGACATTGCAGAATATGACATACTGGGAGCAAACTAATGTGAAAGGACGGGATGATTGGGAGCGAACTGTTGTGAGGTAGAAGACGGGGACGAGTAGGGCGTGCGAAGGGCGTGGGGTTGCTGGCTTGCCCGATGGATAAACGGCTACAATCCCCCAAAGAGTTCTCGAGAACTATGCGGGACCCACTAGATGTCATGTCTACTAGACCCATATCATAGGCCTGACGGTATAGCTTCTGCCTGTTCACACGCCATGCTGGTGGGTGGATGTAACTTCACTTAATTCCGTCAACCGTCGCGCCTCCCACGACCTTCGCCTCCCTCGCGCGGTCACGCCCTTTGAGACTTCAATCGGCTATAAATGAGCAATTTTTTTTGCCTACTCCGCATCCATGATACTCCCTCTGGTCCTTTTTACTCTCGTCAACCGTTTGCAAAGTGTTTGACCAAATATATACTTTTTTTGAACACCACCTTATATTAATTAACCAGCCACACCAGTACACTCATTCGATACAATATTCACCACACAGGGTGGTACGTTATTTACAAGAATACCATCTAATCTATTGTCAAAACTATACTTAGCGATTAAGTGTGCCACCTTATTGGCCGAACGGCTAATCTTTGACAATTGAAGATTTTTGATCAACTTCGAGATGCTCAACGCTTTCATCTTCAGGTCACGCATAGTAGACCTGTCATAGTCCCCCGATGCAAGAGACGCTACCACAAAAGCGCAATCAGTCTCTAAAATTACAGGATTATGAAGAGAAATACCTATGTAGAGACCGACACTGCAAGCCCTAAGCTCCGCTTCCTCCATGCTTTGGCAGGCATCAATGAAATCCCACGACCAAATTTATACTAAAAATATCAATATCTACAATACTGATTATAATGAGTATAAGAACTATGTTTTATAATGAGTGTAAAAATATTGATTTGACATTGTGAATGTTGATACTCCCTCCGTCTAGGTGAGTAAGTCATCTTAGGCTGTGTACCATGACCAAGGAGGAGGGGAAAACGAGAGACATTAATGTTTATTTGGTAATTAAATAGTATTGCATGCAATGAACTAACCACTGCATGTCATGTTTGATAGTCTCAGGTCATTAAAAGCATCCACACCGTCATCTCTTATTGGTTGATATGTCAAGAAACAAAAAACGAGGTAGAAGTTAATGCACCACGCCTACGTGTTTTGGGATTATTTGGTTTACGTAAGATGACTTACACACCTAGATATTAGAGTACCACTACCTCCCTTCTAGTTTAAAGGGCTCGACTCAAAATTTTCACCTACTCTTAGCAAGATAGTAGAGGCGGTGGATAGTTTTTGAAGTCTACAGAATTACTCAACTAATGATGTCGTTCTTCACAAAAAAATGTGTTTACCAATGCATGCATGAACATTAGTTACTCTAACCCCCTCTCTTCTTTAATTCTTTGCCACATAAGCATGCTTGCTATTCCCGTGTGCATGATACCAGCTAAGATACCACCATGATGGCCAGCCTTAATCATCGCATGCAATAATTTAGTGCACCTTGAAATATGAAAATGTGTGGGGCTAGTATGTTATTAATGACTTGAGACTATGCCTAGCTCGGCATGCAAGATGACTTATTATGCACCGTTCCCCATACCTGTAGGAAGCCCGTTCATCTCCAAATCTTTTCCTCTCCATGTGTGGAAACAATATGCCTACCAAACTCTCTTTATCCCTCCAGCGGTCCCACCACTCCACCCCGTGTGAAAAAATATGCATGCATGACTCTCCTCCCCCCACGCTCGTCCAATCCATTGTGACCAGCAATATTTCCACCCCTTCGCTCCCCCATAATTTACTCCAACAAATATGCCCACGTAGCTTTTACTTAACTTCAGGTGCATTGGATCACTGACATAAGGGCCCAGCAGTGTACTGGCCCACATGTCAGTGACGCAACTGGACTTGTAGTTAAGTCAGTGCAGCTCAGTCCATATCTTACGTAGGTGTGCCATTGCTCGCTATAAATACTGCGCCTCCCATGACATTGCTATCTCCTCCCCCTCACGTTCATGTTCATCGCTATCTCCTCCCCCTCCCTCTCACGTCGTCCACCATGGCATCGCCCCTCCCAAGCCCTAGGAGCCCCTCGCTGCACCGCGCGGACGGTCACGTGTCGCCATTCCGTTCCTCACCGCCACTAGTCGAGGAGGACGTGTCGGTGTTTCGCTCCTTGCCGCTACGCGATGCGTCGCCGTTCCGTTCCTCGCCGCCACTAGTCGAGGAGGACGCGTCGGCGTTCCGCTCCTCGCCGTGACACGATGTGTCACCGTTCCATTCCTCGCCGCCACTAGTCGAGGAGGACGTGTCGGTGTTCCGCTCCTCGCCGCGACGCGTCGAGGTGGACGCATTGGTGCTCCCAATCTCGCCAGCATGCGCATCGGAGGACGCGTCGGCTCCCTGCTACGAGGAGACCGCCGCGCCGCCCGCCGAGCCCCCCAGCCTTGAGGAGCTTTGGAAAGAAATGGATGTCGCCTTGTGGGAGGCTTTGCCTCCAGTAGAGTGCACCAAAATAGAGGCGGGGAAGAAGGCCGAGGAATAGAAGTGCACCGCGCAACAAGCTTTCTGGGAGATCTATGTCGTGTCTGAGAGAGTCAAGCAATTGGTTCTTTGGCAGAAGGCTCGTGCGAGGGCCGTGAGGGTGGCGGAGGACGCCCATGCCGAAGCCCTGAGTGCAGTCGGGCCCAAGTGCCTCATCTACGCTTGGCGGTACGTGGACCGGGTGCACGCTTCCAGCCAGGAGGAGTACCTGTTGGCGCCGGATCACCACACCGGTGAGATCGCGCTCGCCCGCCAGCAAGCCGACAATCAGCACCTCACGAGTTGCGAGGCCGAGGAAGAGGCGTTGTGTTGGCACGCTGGGAAATGGCCGCACACCAGGGCACTCGTGGCGCGCCGCAAGCGCTCCTGCGAGCGTCGTGGCTTTTAGGAGGAGTATAATTTTTGTTTCGTATGGCGATCTCATTAGTTTTGGGACGCAAATAATAAATCCCGAACGTTCCGGAATTTTTAGCGTCCTTAATTAAGTATGTAAAAGGGAAAGTTTGGAAACGTTGTGTATTATTATGCATTTTGCAAGTACGTGAATATAGCACAAACTTTACTATATAGTATCGGACTACACGTCTCTCCCGATATATGCTTGCAGACTGTGCTACTCCCTCCGTCCAGGTCAATAAGTCATCTTTGGTTGTGCATGGTGACCAAGAAGGAGGGAAGACATGTACACCTAGACGGAGGGAGTACTACTATTACTTATGTACGTGCAAATGCACGTTTTAACATTACAATGCAGTTTTTGTAAAAGTAGAAAAACAACACTAGTCAAGCTTGTGAAACGATTCAATGCAAAACAAATGCAAAAATGCTCGTTTGATTGTTTACTTTTAGCTTCCTTCTCTGTGGTTATTTCTCTGTCGTACTTTGTACGGAGCATCTCACTGGTTGGAAAGGCATGCAAATTCCCAAACAGCTTCCTACACCGTGTATTGAATTTTTTGCCTAACAAGTTGTGCCGTGCAATTGGAATTCCAACTTGAGTACTACTACTAGTAGGAGTACCAGGAGCCAGTTCTTTTAGGCTTCTAGATTAGTAATCCCGTAACTAATACCTCCGTCCTGGTTTATTGGTCCCTATTGTAATCTGTGTCAAATTTTGATCATAAATTTAACTAATGAAATGTTAGTGCATGTCACATGCACTACTCCATCCATCTAGGTGAGTAAGTCATCTTAGGTTGTGCACCGTGACCAAGGAGGAGAAGAAAACGAGAAACGTTAATGTTTATTTGCTAATTAATAGTATTGCATGCAATGAACTAACCACTACATGTCGTGTCTGATATCTCAAGTCACTAAAAGCATGCACACTCTTTATCTCTTATTGGTTGATATGTCAAGAAACAAGAAACGAGGTAGAAGTTAATGCACCACGCCTAAGTGTTTTGGGATTATTTGGTTCTTGTAAGATGACTTACACACCTAAATGCACCGCGCCTAAGTGTTTTGAGTAACATTTTATCAGTTAAATCTTCGGTCAAAATTTAGCACAAATTACAATGGTGAGGAATAAACCAGGACGGAGTAGTAGTTTAGAAGCCCAAATAAATGAGTGAGGCGCCTTATTGTTACTCTCCACTGTGACTAGTCTTGTGGGAAAAGCTGGGGAAGCCGCCAAAAGAACTGGCCCTAGGAGTAGTAGCTAGCGATGGAGTGTGGGAGATGAACCGGAGAAAGTAAATGCAGAGAGATGAAATGCAAAAAAGACGGAGGGATGTGATGCTTGCTTGTCCGTTTATTTTACCAGGCCATTTATTACTGGGAGTGGTTGGGTTTTGTGATATGACGGCTTTACTGTCGCGCCACGAGCGGGGTGAGAGGTGAGACTCCCGTGCAGCGCCGCCCTCTACACTTGTACTACATCGGTCGTGGTTTATTAGTCCCCCATTGAATTTGACTGAAGATTTAACTGACAAAATGTTAGTGCATGTCAACAAAAACTATATCGTTGGATTCGTATTTGAACATAGTTTTGAATGATATAATTTTAGGTGACATGCATCAGTATTTATCGTACTATATATAATGTTAGTTCAATTTTTGGTCGTACTAATCTATAGTAGTAAGGTGCCCGTGCGTTGCACCGAAGAGTGAAATGCATTGATCGGGGAGTTGTTTAATTTGACAAAGGATGTGGGGGTCATCTCATGTGTAACGGGTATCGATAGGTTTCTTCGGATATTATCTCATCTCTAGAGCTCACAAACATCCGGGTGAAATACATAAAAAGGTATCTTTTGCAAACAAAAGCATTCAACTGTTCATCCTGCATCCAAAACTTGTGAAGAAATAACACTTATTGTGCTTTGCAAGAAATGATCTTTAAGAATTAGTTTTTGAGTATCGATTGTTATACATGTTGGCTAGAGATGACATGGCACTTCTTATAGTCAACAGTTGGCTATACTATTAAGTAATATTAACCATGCCCTTATACACCTAGATGGAGGGATTAAATCAGGATGACTTGCAAGGGGGCAGAGGAGATGTAAGAAATGGCTCATCGTAAGTCTTTCACCAGTACTATAGTAAAAATTCATACATGGAAGATTCTAGACTAAACCATAAATGGATACACTTTTATTCATGCGCGATACTCCAATAGAGCAAGATCATGCATGGAAGTCTCCACATGCTTAGACAATGGATTACATTGAGCGAAGAATAATGATCAACATTTAACTTGATAATGCGTATTTTTTAAGAAGAACAGGGAGGCTCCTCCCCGGTTCCATTTTGTGATATGAAACCCAAAGTGTATTACATCAGCTCACTGAGAGGAGCAGTACAAAGGAAGGACTGCGGCGAAAGCCACTCAAGTTTAACAACAAGCTTACAGAATCAAAAGCGGCAAAGACACGGGCCATAAGCGCCCACACACACACACATTACATGTTTTCTAAGTGCACTTGATAATGCGTATGTCCAGGTGAACCTCCTTGGAGTCCCCATGCACCGAGTCGGCGGGTAAAGGATGGAACAGATGCCATGGGTTTTCCAAGTCCACATTGGCGGGATAGTCCCAGCTCCCCAGAGTCCAAGTCTGTCCGATGAGGCCGGTGTCGCCGCCCACGCGACCCGGAGGGGTAGTAACATTGACCACGCACTCGTACATATGCCTCGTGTCAGTGTAAGTGTTAGCGGCGACCCCCCTGACGCACATTACAGAGACGGGGCAGCGGCCTGCGCGGGCCTCGCCGGTGCCCACGATCAAGAGGAAGACGCTGCCGTCCTCCTCCGAGACTAGCAGGCGGTGGTGATCCTCCAGCGACTCTGGCATGGTGAACCGGTAGCACGTGTCGTACTTGATGTTCTCCGCCAAGGGCCAGCAGTGACCGCTGCATGCATCCGTGAGGTGATGCACCATGTCCGCCGGCGAGCCACAAAACGGCATCGGGCACTCATAGCAGTGGAGGAAGGGCTCCTTGGAGGCATCGACCAGGCCGTCCATGAAACGGGAGTGGCTGTAGGGGACGTTGCGCCAGTTGAATATATGAGCAAGTTACTACGAAATTTAATCCGAATAAGCACAAAATAAATCATGACGGCTATAACAGAGATGAAATTAATCATGTGGACTAGAATAGTAGTAGGATACAAAGTAGAAACATGAATTCTACCACGATTTCGAACAGGAAGGACAGAAACACATATGGTGCAACGGGAGCAGCACCGTTGGCGTTGAGGTTGTCGCCCATGTCGTTGAGGAAGAGGTTGCCGAGGTCGGGGAAGAAGTCGTCGTCGGTGAAGTCCTGGCTGCCAGCAGTCGCGAGAGTGCGCTCCCCAGATTTCAACAGTGCCCGCCGAATGGAGCGCAGGAGGGAGTGGCTGTCGGGGATGTTGCGGCCGCCGAATGGAGCGCAAGAGTAGCACACGAAGCAGTAGATGGTGTCCTTACTAGTACTCCCTAGTCTTTATCTATCTATATCTATATATATCTACTCTTATAGAAAACCGAGTTGGTGATGATGGTATGCCTGCCATCTTGTAATATAGACCATCCGATCTATATCTGACAGATAGAAAGCCAACTATGACAATTTTACAAAAGATACCCGCACCTCTCTCCACATTTACAGATAAGTCCTTACCTCGTGCTCCTCCCTATGTCTCTATCTCTACTACTTTTTTTATAACAAATCGAATAGTGCTGCGCCGTCCGCTGCACGCCCGGCTGAACACGCCTCCTGGCCTCCATCATCACCAGCCGAGTCTTTTATAGGAGTAGGAGTAGAGAAAAAACTGAGTTGGTGATGATGGTGTGTCTTGCAATGCACGGGCGTCTTGCTATTTTTTGCATATAAGTCCAAACACAACGTAGACACGGTCTTTGAGAATGGTTCGTAGTCGTTCCACGATTGGGCATTGAAGTTTGTAACTATTTTAGATTAGAATATACTACTCCTCCGGTGCTAGTAGTAGATCAGAGTCCTACTCTACTACTCTACTCTAGCAAGCTAGGGCCTAGTACTGTAGTAGGTACTGTAGGGAGTACCAGTACTGTGATCTCTCAAGCAAGTGGTCTGGCATCGATATGACCCTACGCAGCTGGTATGTCTCTCGTAAGTCAAGCGGCGTGCTGTAGTCATCATCACCTGTCCACTTCCCGCAGCACATATTCGCTTCTCCATCTTTGTCCGCACATAATCTCGTCCAAGCTTCCATCCCCGCTAAGGCGCCTCCCCCCCTCATCCGAAACCCAAGCACTAAAAACTGCAGAATCGAGCAGCGTCCACCGAAAGAGTAGCTGGAATTCGCTCCCCACAGAGGTAATCAAGCTCATTGTTTCGCGTCTGGACAATCTCAGTACCATGCCGCTCGCTGCGTGCTCGTCGGGGTTGTACCATTTACTCAAAGCCCTCGTGACGGAGCTTCTTAAGCCAGCTCCTTGCTTGTTGATGCCGCCTGATCTTCAGAAACGGCGTGTCACGCAACATAACAATCGTAGGGTGGCGAGCATCAACCCCCTTCAATGCGATCCGATCCCCGACAGCCTTAGCTACATTAATGGTATGTACCGGGTCGGCATGAACACGTCTTGGATGGTGCTCGTCGACGGTCGCGGCAGCTGGATGCTCGTGGAGGTCTACACCCAGCGATTGATCCCCCTTCCTTCGATTAACACTACACTGCTTTGGCACCACAGCCCAGAATACTCGGAATCTTAAAGTAGCCAACATGATACCAAGTTTGATTTGCTCAAGGTTGTAATCTGCCAAGTGCTCACAAGATCTGCGAATTATAAAGATTTCAGGCTAATTGCGTTCTTCAACCGCGGTCTCACATATCTGATAGGTCACTGCGGTAAGTGGATAAATCTGCACGTCCATCACAGGATCATACATCCTCCATGGTTCTGTGATGCCATTGAACACAAGGGCTTCATTTACGTTGTCGACTCCTTCTAGGGCTGGATGCATTGCTGGCCTACTCCAGTCATCGCTACAAATGGATGTTATAGCAGTATGTTACTTTCCTATGATATCATGATGGCTTGCTTATATTACTGTCAACATTTACTGAAAAATATCCATGCTCATAACATGTTGTTCATAAGATTGACTAAATCAAGAGCCCTTTTTTATTTGACTCCAACTTGATATGATGTTGTAGGCCGCCTGGTGTCCCTACCCTTCCTAATCCCGGAACCTTTCAAAGAAAAGTGGCATTTGAGTTGCAGGTGGTTCCTGGCTCGATAAGACGACAGCGAAAGATTGATGATCATTCGCACGCACCGGACGTGTTGTTTAGCGGAATACAATCACAGTCACTGCAAGGTCTTTGAGCAGGATCCTTGCTTCTCTGGGCCTTCAGGAATTTTTGACTGGAGGCTGGTAAGTAGCCGTGGTACACGCTCTCTGTTTGTCGGACTGAATTATCCGATTAACCAGGAGATAACCGATGGCAAGGATCATGATGGCAGTGCGGTTTCGTTCATTAGGCAAAACTGTGTGTACATAGTGTACCATGCATCTCTTCATGCACCATACCCTAATATGTGCCACCGCGCTCTGCAGCCCAAAGTAGGAGAGAGGGTCGCAAGTATCAGACTTCGACCTCCTAGCTGGAGTTTCCCCCGTCAGGCACCCATCTGGTTCAAGCCGTCAGCCAATCTCCACAGCTTAATAAATAGTAATGTCTAACTGAGCCTGTTAGTTAGATGCATACACTTGGTGTAGTAGGATCTTTATTTAGTTCGATGTATACACCTATTCTTTTTTGGTAGCCCTTTTGTAATGATGGTTGATGTTTGGTTTGGAAGAGAGAGCTGCGTCTTCACTCTTCTGGCCTGCTTACTGCTTCTATTGCACCCCCAGCCCTGGTTGCTGCTGCTGCTGCTATTTTCAATGTACAATTAGTAGTATATTTCGTATGTTGGTTGAATAAATGTGTTGTTAGAACGACAAACACAATGTTTTGGAAGTCGTTGCACGGTTCGATCCTTTAGTGCCCCGTACCGTACGTAGCTCATACTATTTTTCGTACGGAACACATTTTCCACCTGTTGATAACATGCAACCCACTGATGAAGGCCCAATAGAGAAGCCCATAATTAACTAGAAGGGAGGCTCTCACATGAATCCAGCACAGGTACATGCTCATGGTCCCCTAAACATAAATAAGTAAATAAATAAATAAAGCTAAATGCTCATGCACCAGTTCTTTGGGAAAATAGGTAGCCCAGTATTTCTTTTCGAAGAATACCCAAGGTAGACCTATTTGTTTTCTCTGAATTACTGGGCTGCAAATCTTTCAAGACGAGGAGGGATGCATTCTGTCCTGGACAAAGAGTATGGTCAATGTTTGTTAGAAGTAATATCAAAAGGGGTTGAAAATTCCAAAAAAATTATAGCAAATGGGATATTTTTTTTTTGAATTTTGTTCTTCACTGATATCTTATACGCATTTCATTGGATTTAACATGACATAGTACTAATTTATTTTTAAATTTGTTTTAGTATGGCTATTTATTTTTGGATTAAGAATATTTCGTTCCCTAGCAAAATTTTCCCACATATTTAGTTAATTTTTTGACCCTAGTACTGACCAGAAAATGGCCGACAATTCCAAAAATCTTTCAAGGCTTTGTCAGTGAACACACGATTCTAGCCGTCGTGCTTCTTCAATCTCTGATCTTCCTGCTCCAGCCGCCTAAACTAGCGCCGGCGGGACTGCCTACTCCCTCCTCTTGCGGCCCGCTGTGATGCTGCGCAGGCTTCCCCGGCCCACCCTACTCCCTCCGCTGGCCTGGCCGCACTTAATCAACTGCCTCCTTATTACGCGAAAAAAATGATTCCTCCCACTGACATCTGGGGTGCACCGGTTGGGAGGATGACCTGTGGGCCTACTATGTTGACGCGTACGCAGGGCTTGTCAACATAGTCAACAAACTATTCTAGCAGCAGTAACGGTTCGATTTGAATCGAATGGTCCTGTTGCTTCTTCAATCGCTGCTCTTCTTGCACCAACCGCCCAAACCAGTGCGGGGGAGACTGCCTGCTCCTGCCTCTAGTGGCCGGTTGTGCTGGCCTTGAGGCCTCATCGCCCCCTACTACTCCCACCGCTAGCCAGGCCCTACGGCGACAGCAGCCTCACACCGCAGCCGAACCAGTGAACCCTCGTACTCCTCTCCGCGTGGGCCTCCACTACCGCGTCTTCCCTGGCTCCACGTCGTCCCCTTCCTAGGCCTCGTTGTCGTCCACCTCCTTGGTGCTCTCGGTGCGGTGTGGTCAATATGGTCAATGACATTCCATCGGAAGAGTACTATACATGGAGAGGCTGACAGCTGGGTCCACGGCCATAGCCCAGTTTTTTTGTGATTTGCCAATTTAGTCGCTTTGTCAGGCCTGTTGGGATGCAAATCTTTCAAGACGAGGAGAGCTTTCATTCGGCTGGCCGAGAAAATGGCCCATCAGTAATGAGAAATGGGTTGTACATTTTTAAAACACATCAAACTGGCAATTAGTTTCAAATATCTTTTTTTTTTCATTTTGAGATTTTAAATTACATTAATTTTTATGCATGGAGAATTTGTTGGATTTTATATTGATATACATTTATTTTTAAAATTAGTTTGAATGTGAGTCGAAATTTCGGGATTAAAAATAGTTCGGACCGCACCGAAATATGCAAAATTTCGTATAAGTTTTTAACCGTGGCCACAATATGGGTTGTAATGCTAACAAAAAGAATATGAGATCCAAAAAAACCTTCAGAATTAACAAATGGGCTGTAAATTATTAGAAATAATGGCAGATGGGTTGTATGCTGTTTTCCATAGATTTGAGGCTTTCCTAAAAAATAGGTTGACGCACAAGCAGTGACTGTTGGATGGCCATCCAACGGCCGTCGTGCTTCCTCAATCTCTGCTCTTCCTGCTCCAGCCGCTCAAACAAGCACCGGCGGGACTGCCTGCTCCCTCCTCCCCGCGGTCGGCTCTGACAGCTCGGGCCCACCAGCTATATCTTTGTACGCAAGGAAGTGCCTCCTTATTACGCACAAAAAAATGAATACTCCCCCTGTTAGTTGGGACCCAGTATAGTGGCAGGCTGACCTGTGGGCCTACTAAGTTGACGGGGATGGAGGGCTTTGCCAACTTAGTCAATATGCATGATTCTAGCTCCAGTGACCGTACGATGTCCATCCAACGGCCGTAGTGCTTCTTCATCCTCTGGTCTTCTTGCTCCAGCCGCCCAAACCAGCGCCGGTCGTGCCTCATGCTCCTGCCTCCCGTGGCCGGATACGATGTGGCGGAGGCCTCACTGCCCCCTACTAGTCCCACCGCTGGCCAGACCATACCTCTATTCACCCACACCCCCTGTTATTCTACGGCGACGGCAGCCTCACACCGTAGCGAACCAGTGAACCCTCGTACTCCTCTACGCATGGGCATACACTGCCGCGTCTTCCCCAGCTCCGCGTCGTCCCCTTCCTAGGCCTCGCCATCATCCACCGCCCTGGTGCTCTCGGCGCGGCGTGGTTAACGTGGTCAAGGAACGGCTTCCATCGGACATGGACTATACGTGGAGAGGCTGACAGCTGGGTCCACGGCCGTAGCAAGGAAGTGCCTCCTTATTACGCGCAAAATAATTATTCCTCCACCTGACAGCGGGGACCCACCGGACGGGCCACCATATTTCATGAAAAAAACGTTTGCCCCCTAACTGTTGGGACCCAGCAGCTACACCTTCGCACGCAAGGAAGTGCGTCCAGGCAAAAAAAAATGATTCGCCCCCCTGACAGTTGGGACCCACCAGCTACATCTTCGCACGCAAGGAAGTGCGTCTGGGCAAAAAAAAAACATTCACCCCCCTTACTGCTACTACCCACTAGCTACATCTTCGCACGCAAGGAAGTGCCTGATAATCGGGACCCACCTGGTCGAAGTGTATGTAGCGTTGTCATTATGGTCGCGAACGTGTACGTACATATATACTGGTGGACGTAGAGGCGCACACGTGTCATAGTAGAGGCGCGCACGTAGCATGTACACGAACGTACAGTGGAAAGGTTGCAAGAAATAAAATACTGCCACGTATGTACATACGGGCAGGGTCTCGAACGCCTACTCGCCCATACGTACATGGCTGGGTCGGAACGGAGAAAAAGCGTCATCGTTGTGTTCATGGGGAGCCAACCGGCTGGGTCAGAACGGAATGCATTGTCGTGTTCATCGGGAGGGCTTGGACGGAATAGGTGATGGAAATGAGGCATGGCGTACCGCACAACAGAGGAAACGGCCTTGTGTTCGACCGGCCGCGTTCGGAACGGGGTCCTGTTGATCGGGAGGGGTGTGGCGTACCGCAAAACAGAGGAAACGGACCTCCTACGGTCGAAACGGGGGCCCTGTTGATCGGGAGGGGTGTGGCGTACCGCAAAACGGAGGAAACGGACCTCCTACGGTCGAAACGGGGGTCCTGTTGATCGGGAGGGGTTTGGCGTACCGCAAAACAAGGAAACGGACCTCCTACGGTCGAAATGGGGGTCCTGTTGATCAGGAGGGGTGTGGCGTATCACAAAATAGACGAAACGGACCTCCTACGGTCGAAACGGGGGTCCTGTTCATCGGGACGGGTGTGGCGTACCGCAAAACGGGACTCCACGGGATACTGTTCATCTCCACAATCGACCTCCTCGAGCCTCCACAGGCTCCTGTTCATCCAGCCTCCACCGCGCGCTACTCCACCGGCTACTGTTCAACCACCCCTCCATCGTCTACTGTTCATCCACCCCTCCACCGTCTACTGTTCATCCAGCCCTCCACACCACAGGGTCCTGTTCAACCACCCCTCCAAGGTCACCCCTCCATCGTCTACTGTTCATCCAGCCCTCCACAGCACGGGGTCCTGTTCATCCACCCCCCCCTCCCCGCAAGGCTCACTGTTCATCCAATCGATCGGCTTCTGTTAGCAGCAGTAGCGAAGGAATCGCTCCATCGGGTTCAGTTAATAGCCTTCGATCGATCACTCGGGTTCAGTAACGCGTAGCCTGCAGTGTAATCGCTCAGGTTCAGTTAGAGCCCAACGCCTCGCTCGGGTTCAGTTAGAGCCAACGCCTCGCACACACGCGCGTACGTGTACGAGAGAAATGCGCATCACTCGGCCCCCGACCTCCCACCGTAACCGGCAACTCCCTGGAATTTTCCTCCCCCTTGCTTCTACCACGGTTTTTTTCGTCATGGACGGCCCAAAGAATGTCATGCAGGTACGTCTCCGGCCCACCCAGCACGAAAAGCCCATTTTCTGTCATAATTTTTTGTCATAGAAGTAGGAGCCCACCACATCTATAATGATACCAGGTTTTGTCACAATTATCGTCATAGAAGTGTCATATGTATGACAGAATTTTTTTTCGTTCGGCCCAAAATGTCACGGATGTGTCTTTTTTTTGTAGTGCTAGCTCAAAGCTCCATTACAAAACTGCTTTGGGAGATTGTTGCTTGGTATGTGACTCCTCCATTGGTCCAATTAGTTTTTGTTCTAGTGCTTTATTCATAGCAAATCCTTGCTGCCTTGGTGACCCTGTTCTTGAGCTTGCATGTTAAATTTATGAGGTTCCAAGTAATTCTAAAGCCTGATGTAGGTTCTAGGCACTTGTAGGAGTAGTTGCTACCATTCTTGTTAAGTTTTATTCACTTTTATTTTGAAGTTACTAAAATTTCAGAAAATTTCAGAAAATGTTAAGGAGGCTTTTAAGGGGCTCTTCTAGCCAAGGCTCTCAGGAGAAACAAGCTAAAGAGAAGGAGAAAGCCAAAAACAATTCTCGTTACACCGGAGGCGGTGAACAATCATCGAGCTCAGGCTTTTACTCCAGAACCAGAACCTGAGCCGGAACCTGAACTAGACCCTTATCGTGCATCATCCGTCCAATGGGATCCATAGATGACTATCCAATGGTATCCTGATTACACCTCTCATTACACCGGGGAGAGTAGCGGCGATCCTTGGTATTAGACCAACTTAGGCCAAAAGCCTAAGCTTGGGGGAGTACATATTTCTCATTGACTTTACATTCATGTTCACACACTAGTCGTCAGTGCTCATACTCTATGTATTATCTATGCTTGGGGGAGTACGTATTTCTCATTCACTTTACATTCATGTATTATCTATGCTAGTATAAATTTATTTTTCTAGTTTTCTTCTTGTGTGTTTCATAAACCTTTATAAAAACCAAAAAAATAGTTAGTTTAATTGCCTTGCCTGTAGTAGAATTAAAATGAAAACCCAAAAAGATTTCTCATTCTTATTTTACTTGTTGGGAGCTTTCCCGTGTAAATAGTTTTATTTTCTTTTCTTTCCATTGGGGGTCGAGAAGACCATATTGAAAATGCTTAGTGGCTCTTATATGCATTATTGTTTATTTAATTTGGAGCCCATATTACTTGTCTTCTCTCTTGAGTTGAATGCTTGCAGATTCAGCTTAGTCCAATGCACGTACACTCTTATTATTATACACATCATTTAGTCATGCAAGTGAAAGGCAATAATGACAATATATGATGGACTTATTGAGATGAGAAAAACTGGTATGAACTCGACCTCTCTTGTTTTTGTAAATATGATGAGTTCATCGTTCCTGAGTCAGCTATTATGAAGTAAACATATTTGCAATGACATTTAGAGATTATAGTTACTTGTGCCATGCTTGATTAGCTATGAGTTATAATGGTTTATATGCGTGCCAACATGCTATTAGAATGATTATGATGTGATATGATGGGATGGTATCCTCCTTTGAATGAATTGAGTGACTCGACTTGGCACATGTTCACGCATGTAGTTGAATCAAATCAACTTAGCCTTCACAATATTTATGTTCATGGTGGATTATATCCTACTCATGCTTGTACTCGGTGTGAATTAATTTTAATGCATGCTTACGACTATTGTCACTCTCTCAGTTGGTCGCTTCCCAGTCTTTTGCTAGCCTTCACTTGTACTAAGTGGGAATACTGCTTGTGCATCCAAACTCCTTAAACCCCAAAGTTGTTCCATATAAGTCCACTATACCTACCTATATGCGGTATTTACCTGCCGTTCCAGGTAAATTTGTATGTGCCAAACTCCAAACCTTCAAATCAAATTCTGTTTTGTATGCTCGAGCAGCTCATGTTACAACTAGGGCTGCCTATATCTTCCATGCTATGTGGGTTATTCTCAAGAGGAGTGGACTCCGCTCCTCATTCACGAGAAAGGGTCGGTAACCGGGATGCCCAGTCCCATGATCCAAAAGATCAAAGCAAATCAAAATAATTAAACAGAACTCCCCCAGGGCAGTTGTATGTTGGAGGCACTCGTTGTTTCGAGCAAGCCATGGATTGATGCTTGTTGGTGGTTGGGGGAGTATAAACCTTTACCATTCTGTTTGGGAACTGCCTATAATGCATGTAGTATGGAAGATACAGCCATCTCATAGATGTTGCATTGACAGCAAAAGTATGCCGCCCAAAATGTTATTCAATCTCTATTTTAAAATCGAGCTCTGGCACCTCTACAAATCCTTGCTTCCCTCTGCGAAGGGCCTATCTATTTACTTTTATGTTGAGTCATCATCCTTCTTATTAAAAGCACCTGCTGGAGAGCACACTGCCATTTGCGTTCATTATTATTGGTTCATATTGTGTATGACTTGACTGGATCTCTTTTACCATGAATTACAATGTTTAGTCAGTCCTTGATCTTTAAAGGTGCTCTGCATTTATCTTTTGCGGTCTCATAAAGGGCTAGCGAGATACCATTTGTTATATCATGTCATGATTGTTTTAAGAAAGTGTTGTCATCTGAGCTTTATTATTATTGCTCGCTAGCTGATTATGCTATTGATATGAGTAATTGTGAGACCCAAGTGTTATTGTGAGTATGGTTAGTTCATAATATTTGCTGAAACTGGAATGTTGGCTTTTCATGTTTACAACAACAAGAGCAAACAGAGTTTGTAAAAGTTTTTCTTTATCACTTTCAGTTTATCAACTGAATTGCTTGAGAACAAGCAAAGGTTTAAGCTTGGGGGAGTTGATACGTCTCCAACGTATCTACTTTCCAAAAACTTTTGCCCTTGTTTTGGACTCTAACTTGCATGATTTGAATGAAACTAACCCGGAATGACGATGTTTTCAGCAGAACCGCCATGATGTTGTTTTATGTGTAGAAAAGAAAATTTCTTGGAATGACTTGCAAATCCACAGAGGCACTTTTTGGAATTTATAAGAATTTCTGGGCGAAAGAAATACACCAGGGGGCCCAGGGCCTATCCACGAGAAAGGGGGCACGCCCCCCTATAGGGCGCGCACCCCTATAGGGCGCGCCCCCTATCTCGTGGCCCCCCTGGACCTCCACCGACCTCAACTCCAACTCTATATCTTCTATCTCGCAGAGAAAAAATCAGAGAGAAAGTTTCATCGCATTTCACGACACGGAGCCGCCCCCAAGCCCTAATCTCTCTCAGGAGGGCTGATCCGGAGTCCGTTCGGGGCTCCGAAGAGGGGGATTCGTCGCCGTCGTCATCATCAACCATCCTTCATCACCAATTTCATGATGCTCACCGCCGTGCGTGAGTAATTCCATCGTAGGCTTGCTGGACGGTGATGGGTTGGATGAGATTTACCATGTAATCAAGTTCGTTTTGTTAGGGATTGATCCCTAGTATCCACTATGTTCTGATATTGATGTTTCTATGACTTTGCTATGCTTAATGCTTGTCACTAGGGCCCGAGTGCCATTATTTCAGATCTGAACCTATTATGTTTTAATCAATATATGTGTGTTCTTGATCCTATCTTGCAAGTCTATAGTCACCTATTATGTGTTATGATCCGACAACCCCGAAGTGACAATAATTGGGACACTTCTCGGTGATGACCGTAGTTTGAGGAGTTCATGTATTCACCATGTGTTAATGCTTTGGTCCGGTTCTCTATTAAAAGGAGGCCTTAATATCCCTTAGTTTCCACTAGGACCCCGCTGCCATGGGAGGGTAGGACAAAAGATGTCGTGCAAGTTCTTTTCCATAAGCACGTATGACTATTTACGGAATACATGCCTACATTACATTGATGAACTGGAGCTAGTTCTATATCACCCTATGTTATAACTATTGCATGAGGAATCGCATCCGACATAATTATCCATCACCGATCCATTGCCTACGAGCTTTTCATATATTGTTCTTCGCTTTTTACTTTTCCATTGCTACTGTTACAACTACTACAAAAACCCAAAAATAGTTATCTTTACTGTTGCTATTGTTACCATTATTATCATACTACTTTGCTACTAAATACCTTGCTGCAGATACTAAGTTAACCAGGTGTGGTTGAATTGACAACTCAACTGCTAATACTCAAGAATATTCTTTGGCTCCCCTTGTGTCGAATCAATAAATTTGGGTTGAATACTGTACCCTTGAAAGCTGTTGAGATCCCCTATACTTGTGGGTTATCAGGCTCTGCAAAAAAAATTCCACATACCACCGTAGAGAGTACAATATTCCACAAATCTAATCTGCTGACAACTTTTCACAGCGTGACATCACGCCACAGCCTGGTTATTATTCGAACCGTTTTTCTCAACCTTCTGCTTCACATATTGCGACGCGTTTCATTGGCACGTCTTGTCGAAGAAGAGACCGTGTCCCCTTATCACGAGATTCTCATCAATACGGGTGTGGGTAACCCAACCGCGCCATCAACACGGCGCTTGGGGAATAAGCGAGTTTACAGGACAAGTGGGGAGGCGCATGGTTTCTACCGCCTTTATAAAGAGATAAGGATTCCCCTTTTTCACCCACGCCTTCTTCCTCCTATGCTCATCCATTCTCCTTCGCTCGAGCTCTAGTGCCCAAGTTTTCACCTTCTCCGCAGAATCATCCCAAGCATGTCTGGAACGGGAGGCAAGTGGATGGTCTCCTCCGTTACGGAGGAGGACATCACGAAGCTTCGGGAGGCCGGATACTTGGCCGCAAACATCGCGCACCGGCTTCCGGCCGAAGGGCAGATCATCCCAACCCCAAAACCCCAGGAGAGGGTAGTGTTCCTCTCTCATTTCGTCCTTGGACTGGGATTCCCCCTCCACCCATTCGTCCGTGGGCTTATGTTCTACTATGGGCTGGACTTCCATGATCTGGCCCCTAACTTCATCCTCAACATCTCGGTGTTTATCGTCGTGTGCGAGGCCTTCCTCCGCATTACGCTCCACTTCGTCCTATGGCTGAAGACCTTCAATGTGAAGTCGAAGGTGGTGGTCGACCAGCAAGCCGAGTGTGGAGGCGCCATGGTGGCCAAGATGCCCAATGTCACCTAGCCCGAAGGCTCCTATCTGAAGACCGTGAAGGGGTGGAGATCGGGGTGGTTCTACATCACCAAGCCGCGCGACACCAACTGGGCGGCGCCCCCCGAATTTTGATCCGGCATCCCCATGCGGATCACCTCCTGGAAAGAGAAGGGCTTCACCTGGGGCTCATCGGTGGAGCTGACCGGAATTCAGACGTGCGTCAAAAATATGATAGGCAAGAAAATCAAGCTTGTTAATGTGGTCCAGGTCATGCTCATCCGCCTGATCCTTACGTGTCAGAGACGGGCTTATAATATGTGGGAGTTCGACCCGGCCAAACACCAGACGCTACGAGAGATCTTCGACATGATGCACGAAGACGTCTGGAAGGTGTTGTTCAAGGCCACCGAGGTACCACCGCCCATAGCTGAAGATCGCGGACTCAGCACAAAGTGCCCCGCCAATCCGGTAAACTTTCTATATTTTGCAAGATGTGTCTTTCCCCAGCGTATTCGCGGGAGTAATCTAAGTCTCCATGCTGATTTGACAGGACTGGGTAGCGATAGCGGACCGGATTGACTATCTAGCTCCACTACCCGAAGATCAAGCACCGCCTCTCTTAACAAAGATATTGTTTTCGGCGCCCTATAAGGTGCCGGAGAAGAAGGCCAAGAAGAAGGTCGCGGGGACGAGGAAAGGTCTCCGGTGCAGGGTTGTATCAGACTCATCGTCCGAAGACACTGATGCCCGCTCCTCCAACAAAGACAAGGAGGAGGAAGAGGAAATCCCCCCTCCAACCGGAGGGGAAAAGAAGAGAAAGGTCGCCCCGTCCGCTGAGGCCGAGGTGTCAAAGAAGGGAAAGACCTTCCTTCCGGACCACTACACCACAGCCACCTACAACGGCGAGGAGTGGTTGCCCAGGGACAAGGCCCTGGCTAAGTGTAACTATTCGGGCACTATAATACTTCCGTTATGTTTTGCTTTATTGCTTCTTATCATGCCGAACATGCATATGCAGTCCATCCAAATCCCACATCGGGGTATCCTCTTCGGATGGGTCTTTGAGCCAGTCGGCGATGAACAACGATTCACTCCTTACAGCCTCCTCCCCCAAGCCCATGGACGACACTGAGGTGTTGTCTCATAGCATACCAGACCAAGGGGAGACAGTTCTGGAGACGCCCCTAGGCGAAATCCCAGCCGCCAGGCACATGGGAGGGAAGACCCCCATGGATTCCGATAACGGGGGCCGCAGCAAGTCTACCCCCCAGCCGGATACTGCTTCGGAACACCCAGTGGTTCCGGATTCAGGCAGGCAGCTTCTCTCTAAGGGGGCGAGCCTCCTGTGCCGATGACCTCTGTCCATCCAGAGGCGTCAAACAACTTGCTGGAAGCGCTTCGAGGCGCTTCCCTTGATGAAGAACACCATACCATCATGGGTACGGTGATCGAGAAGGTCCGGTCTGCCAAAAGCGGATTGACTAAAGCATGCGCCAGCCTCCTAACAGGCTTTGAGGTAAGTAATAAAATTGTAAGAAAATATCATAGTATAGACATTAGACCATAATGCTCTGTTTGGTGTTCGAAAAGAAAGGTCGAACAAAGGATCAAATAACATTCGCAGGAGTCTAACAAAAAATTTCTATGTGAATAAGCAGGCGTCGCTGCTGGCCGCTGCCGCTCATACTGCAGAGGTCTCCGTACTGAAGCTGGACCTGGAGCAGACCGATGGAGAGCTCGGCCTCGTGAAGAGGCAGCTCGAGGAGAACAAAGGTACACAATACCCTGTCTGTATATGTATGAAGAAAAAATGGTTTCTGCTGATGGAAGCTTCATGAACTTTAATATGGGCCACGACTGAAGTAGCTGCCCTTAAGAAGGCACTGACCAAGGCCAAAGACAAAGCGGCCAAGGAATGCACCGAGCGCGAGAAGCAAGAGGCCCGGGTCGAGGAGGTCCAGCAAGAGCTCCAGGATTTTGTCAAAAAATACGAGTCCTTGGAGCATGACTCTAAGATGCAAGAGTCCGATCTTGGTGGGGCCCGCCAGAGCGCGCGAGACGCCAAAGACGAAGCCCAAAGGTCCCTCCAGGGGATTCAGGCGGCCAAGAAGATAGCGGCGGGTAAGGCATTCATTATGCAAAGCAAGCATGTGAAGGAGACTTTCCTTTTACTTACCCGAATTCGGAGCTCTCCAGGAGTGTTCGCAAATCTGCCGCACAGCATATCAGATGTCGCAGAGTTCTACTAGGACGAAGAAGGGAGCTCAACAGAGAAGTTGTTCTGGTCTCAGTACATTGGGACCGAACACCCGACGCCCTTGAGCGACCAGCTGAACCAACTAGTCAAACTGCACAAGGCGGCCGAGCTGGCCACGAAGGACCTCATAGTCCTGCCGAGCCCCTGCACAACAGCTACTTCGTCCTTGTAAAGCGGCTTGTGAGTGTCTGTCCGTGGCTTGAAGTTATAAAGCGGCCAGTTTGCATTGAAGGTGCGTGGATGGCCTTCACCCGCGCAAAAGTGCACTGGGCAAAGATGGATGTCGAGAAGCTGATGACGGAGGGGCCACCGAAGGGCAAGGAGCACCGCCACCACGAAAAGTATTATGACAGTGCCTTGAAGGGCTCCCACCTTGTGGTGGAGCAATGTGCTAAGGATTTAATATTTGAGTGAGTGTACTCATTTGATCCTGTAATATGAAAACAAGTTCATTTGTGCAATATAAGACTTGTTGATTTAAAATTTTACCTTTTGTGCGACCATTTATAAAATCTAAGAGTTGGCCAGTCGTCGTCTTCTGCCCCCATGTAACTAGTACCGTGGTGTTCGGGATAAATCTAAACTCTCTTTATCCAAATTTTTGGTCCTTTAAGGAGGTGTTTAGCGCGATGAACAAGGCAATCGTACTATACAACTTTATCACTCTCACTTAGCCATAGAAGTTCTATAATTCTAAATTTTTGCGTAGCCCCTGGTATTCGGAAGGCCGAACATGGGGAACTATACACACCAAATCGGACAAGGCTGATTCCTCTCCCAAAGCGTTAAAAATCTTTAAGGATTTGGGACCTCTATAACAGCGACCAGCTCTCGGCGCATCATGACAGTCAGTTTTCGGCTTTCTCTACTGAGGTGCTCCTCCGGAAGAACCGGGACACAATCGCAGTAGTTCTCCCTGTGCCACCTTAGCCCATGTAGCGGAACATAAGGCAACAAAACATGGGAGCCGGGCAAACCCAAGTATTGACCCAAGACATGATTCGGAGCTGATGCATATAATGCTATAAGTTCGGGGTGCCGCACGGTCGAAAGTGCTCGGACTTTTCTTGTCGTGTTATGGGGTACACTGAATCCCTGGCGAGCTGAACATACCAAAATGTACGGGTGCAATTTGCAATAAATAAGCAGTAAAGGAAAAAATATAAAGAAATGTAATAATAAGCTGACTCTGTATGTTATTTTCCATTGTTATTTGAATAATATGTCAAGGCGTATGTATACAAGTAGTGGGATAAGCAAAGTAGGACTATTTGACATGTCCTTAACCAAGAGCAAGCTGCATGTGGGTATGTAAAACATGTATAGCGATCGTTATCAGAGACCACATGGGGATTCCCTTATACGTCGAAGCTTCTTGCCTCCTTGGTGTTTCCGTCCTGTGATGGGTCCGATAATCAAATTATCGGAGAGCCTCAAAAAGGACCTGAAAGAAAGAAAACAGTGAAGGTGTACGGGTCCTGGGGCAATTGAGCAGCATTGTGGACCGCATTGTAGCCATGCCTCCGCCTATGCCCACGGTATTTTAAGTGCATAGTTATGTACGCACGGCACAGATTTCACCGCTTGACTGGGACTAGGATAGAGGCCGAATTGCTAGGCGAGCTCTAGACATGCCGGACGATCCTGTTGCAGAGTACTCCAGACTGGCTTGGCGTTGTCCGTGGGCTTTATTGCCGAATTGGAGGTCTGCCTAAGAAGGCTGCTCTGTACTTCTGCTGCGAGGGATGCAGTTTGCTCCTCTGTACGGAGGGAGCGCTCTGTGTTTCCATTGACTGTTATAACCCCGCAAGGTCCGGGCATCTTGAGCTTGAGATAGGTGTAGTGTGGCACTGAATTGAATCGAGCGAATGCGGCTCGTCCCAGTAGTGCATGATAACCACTACGGAAGGGGACGATATCGAAGATTAACTCCTAGCTTCAGAAGTTGTTTGGGGATCCGAAGACTACTTCCAGTGTGATTGAGCCCATGCAACAAGCCTCTACACCTGGTATCACACCTTTAAAGGTGGTTTTGGTGGGTTTGATCCTTGAGGGATCGATGCCCATTTTGCACACTGTATCCTGATAGAGCAGGTTCAGGCTGCTTCCACCGTCCATAAGGACTTGTGTGAGGTGGAATCCATCAATGACGGGGTCAAGGACCAGCGCGCGGCCGAACCGCCATGACGGATACTGGTCGGATGGTCCCTGCGATCGAAGGTGATCAGACAAGAAGACCATGGGTTGAACTTAGGGACGACTGGCTCCATCGCGTAGACGTCCCTTAGTGCACACTTCTATTCCCCCTTGGGAATATGGTCGCGTATATCATATTTACCGTTTTTATATGGGGAGGAAATTTCTTCTATCCTGTGTTTGGCAGCCGGGGCTCCTCATCGTCATCACTGTGCAGCCCCTTTTCCTTGTTTTCGGCATTCAAGTTGTTGGCCTGTTTGAACACCCAACATTCTCTATTGGTGTGGTTGGCTGGTTTATCGGGGGTGCCGTGAATTTGACATGAGCGATCAAGTATGCGGTCCAGACTGGACGGGCCCGGATTGTTTCTTTTCAATGGATTTTTCTGCTGAGCGGACTTAGAGCCGCTGAATCCGGCATTGACGGCCGTGTCTTCAGCATTATCGCCATTGTTGCGACGCTTGTGTCTGTTGCATTGGTGCTTGCCGTTGCTGTCTCTGGCATCTGAGGTGCTAGGATTTCTAGATGTGTTCTTGCTGCGAGCCAGCCAGCTATCCTCGCCCGCACAAAAGCGGGTTATGAGTGTCGTGAGAGTTGCCATGGACTTCGGCTTCTCTTGGCCGAGGTGTCGGGCAACCACTCGTCGCGGATGTTATGCTTAAAGGCCGCTAGGGCTTCAGCATCCGGACAATCGACAATTTGGTTCTTTTTAGTTAGGAACCGAGTCTAGAATTTCCTGGCTGACTCTCCGGGCTATTGGGTAATGTGACTTAAGTCATCAGCATCCGGTGGTCGCACATAAGTGCCTTGGAAGTTATCCAGGAATGCGTCTTCCAGACTCTCCCAAATTCCAATGGAGTTTGCCTGCAAACTATTCAGCCAATGTCGAGCCGGTCCCTTGTGTTTTAGTGGGAGATACTTGATGGCATGTAGATCATCTCCACGGTCCATGTGAATGTGGAGAAGGAAATCTTCTATCCACACTGCCGGGTCTGTAGTCCCATCGTAGGACTCGATATTCATGGGATTAAACCCTTCTGGGAATTCAGGCTCCATTATCTCGTCAATGAAGCATAGGGGGTGTGCGGCGCCTCTATGCCGGGCCACATCAAGGCGCAATTCAACTGAGTCTGGTCTGTTGTATTCGGCCCGGCCAGATTTGTATTTAGTATATCCAGTGTGGTGGTCATCACTACGCATTGGGGCGCGCCCCCGTGATCCGTAGATCGACCTTAACTGTCCTGCTTTGTTTTCCAATTCATCTCGCAGGTCATGCGTGTAGCCCAGGGCCTTCGTGTTTTTTTTCTTTGGCGATGGGGTGCGGGCTGGTGTTCGGGCCGATACGCCGCTTTTCTCGGCCACGAGGTGGCGGGTCAGCCACATCCTGCGCTGGTAGTGTAGGCTCTAGTGCCTCCTCCTCGAGTTGAGGTAACAACCCGCACTTTGCATAACTTTTGGTTGGGCGCTGGAGTCCGTATTCCTCAGCTACCAGGACGTCAGTCCATCTATAAGTTAGCATATCTTGATCAGATTGAAGCTGCTGCTGCTTTTTCTTCAGGCTTTTTGCAGTGGCTATAAGCCGGCGCTAGAAGCGCTCCTGCTCGACGGGATCCTCAGGCATGATGAATTCTTTGTCGCCGAGGCTCACCTCGTCTTCGGAGAGAGGCATGTAATTATTATCCTCTGAGTCTCCATCCAGTGCCTGTTTATCAGGGCTAGCTTGCCCATCCTCCTGTCTGGCTTGCCCGAAGCTTGGCTGGGCGGGATTGTTTTCATCTTTGGCATCATCCGGAGTGCTATTGTCTCTTGTGCCGGTATCGCTATTTTTGCTATGACGGGGCTTAGAGCGGCGCCGCTGACGCCGGTGCTTAGATTGCTTCCCAAGGGGATTATACTCCGTTGCCTCAACCCCATTGCTTTCTTTGGGTGTGTTCACCATATATATATATATCATATGATGAGGCGGCTATCTAGCGCCCTTTGGGCGGTGGTTCCTGTTCTTCTCCGGCATCGTCGTCCATACCGTTGATGTCTTCGGAGTCAAAATCAAGCATGTCGGTTAAGTCGTCGACAGTAGCTATTAAGTGGGTGGTGGGTGGGGAACGAATTTCTTCGTTGTCCAGTTCCCACTCAAGCCGGACATAGTTCGGCCAAGAGTCTCCTGTCAGGGAGAGGGATTTCAACGATTTTTGCATGTCACACAAGGGCGAGTGCTGGAAGATATCCGCAGAGGTAAACTCCATGACCGGTGCGCAATCAGGTTCGATAGGCACAGATGCACGCGGTTCAGAGCCTATGGCCGGAGACGAGTCCAAGGGTCCGATAACACATACCTCATTGGAGGTGAAGTCTGTGTTCGGCTCAATCGTCGCTGAGTGTGCGGCCTCCATGGTGGGGTCCATCCACCCGTCCTTGGATGGCACGATCTGCTCCGGATTAAGAGCCGGGGCAGCTGTAGGTGTGATCTCCTGAACACCGTCTGATGGCAGATCTAAGTCATACTTATCGTGACCGTTCGGCGCACCTGTCATGGGCTCGAATCCGTCGAAGATCAAGTCTCCGCGGATGTCGGCGGTGTAGTTCAGGCTTCCAAACCTGACCTGATGACCAGGGGGGTAGCTATCGATCTGCTCTAGATGGCCAAGCGAGTTGGTCCACAGTGTGAAGCCTCTGAATACGAAGATCTGTCCAGGGAGGAAAACTTCACCTTGGATAGCATCGTTGTCGATGATTGAAGGAGCCATCAAGCCTTACCGCGACAACACAGTGGAACTCTCAATGAAAGCACCAATGTCGGTGGCAAAACGAGCGGATCTAGGGTAGGGGGGTCCCGAACTATGCGTCTAAGGCTAATGGTAACAGGGGGCGTGCCACACAATGTTTACCCAGGTTCGGGCCCTCTCTATGGAGTATTCCAAGAGTTGATCTACCTCGAGATTGTCGAGGCTAAACCCTAGAAGCTAGCCTATGATTATTATTGTTCTTGTCCTACGGACTAAACCCTCCGGTTTATATAGACACCGTAGGGGGCTAGGGTTACACAGAGTCGGTTACAGAGAAGGAAACCTGCATATTCGAATAGCCAATTAGCTTGCCTTCCACGCAAAGGAGAGTCCCACCCGGACACGGGACGAAGTCTTCAATCTTGTATCTTCATAGTCCAACAATCCAACACAAGTACATAGTCCGGCTGTCCGAGGACCCCCTAATCCAGGACTCCCTACTATGTCATGAGCTTGCGTTGGTTTTCCTTGAAGAGGAAAGGGTGATGCAGCAATAGTAGCGTAAGTATTTCCCTCAGTTTTTGAGAACCAAGGTATCAATCCAGTAGGAGGCTCATCAAAAGTCCCATGCACCTACACAAACAAACAAAGAACTCGCAACCAACACAATAAAGGGGTTGTCAATCCCTTGACGGCCACTTGCGAAAGTGAGATCTGATAGAGATAATATGACAAGATAAATATATTTTTGGTATTTTATGATATAGATTGGAAAGGTAAAGATGGAAATAAAAGAAGATTGAAAGCTTATATGATAAAAGATAGACCTGGGGGCCACAGGTTTCACTAGTGGCTTCTCTCAAGATAGCATAAGTATTACGGTGGGTGAACAAATTACTGTCGAGCAATTGATAGAAAAGCGAATAATTATGAGATTATCTAGGCACGATCATGTATATAGGCATCACATCCGTGACAAGTAGACCGACTCCTGCCTACATCTACTACTATTACTCCACACATCAACCGCTATCCATCATGCATCTAGAGTATTAAGTTCATAAAGAACGGAGTAACGCATTAAGAAAGATGATTTGATGTAGAGGGATAAACTCATGCAATATGATATAAACCCCATCTTTTTATCCCCGATGGCAACAATACAATACGTGCCTTGCTACCCCTGTTGTCACTGGGATAGGACACCGCAAGATTGAACCCAAAGCTAAGCACTTCTTCCGTTGCAAGAAAGATCAATCTAGTGGGCCAAACCAAACTGATAATTTGAAGAGACTTGCAAAGATAACTTAATCACACATAAAAGAATTTAGAGGAGGTTCAAATATTTCTCATAGATAAACTTGATCATAAACCCACAATTCATCGGATCTCGACAAACACACCGCAAAAAGAGTTACATCGAATAGATCTCCAAGAAGATCGAGGAGAACATGGTATTGAGATCCAAAAAGAGATAAGAAGCCATCTTGCTAATAACTATGGCTCCGAAGGTCTGTGGTAAACTACTCACAACTCATCGGAGGGTCTATGGTGGTGATGTAGAAGCCCTCCATGGTCGATTACCCCTCCAGCGGAGCGCCGGCGAAGGCTCCAAGATGGGATCTCGTGGATACAGAAGGTTGCGGCGGTGGAATTAGGTTTTCGTGGCTTGTTCTGATGTTCTCGGGGTACGTGGGTATATATAGGATGAAGTAGTACGTCGGTGGCCGCTTGAGGGGCCCACGAGATAGGGGGGCGCGCCCTCCACCCTCGTGGCCTCCTCGACTGCTTCTTGACTTGCACTCCAAGTCCTCTGGATCATGTTCGTTCCAAAAATCACGCTTCCGAAGGTTTCATTCCGTTTGGACTCCGTTTGATATTCCTTTTCTTCGAAACACAGAAATAGGCAAAAAAACAGCAATACGGGCTGGGCCTCCGGTTAGTAGGTTAGTCCCAAAAATGATATAAATGTGTAAAGTAAAGCCCATAAACATCAAAACGGCTAATATAATAGCATGGAACAATAAAAAATTATAGATACATTGGAGACGTATCAAGCATCCCCAAGCTTAATTCCTGCTCCTCCTTGAGTAGGTAAATGATAAAAATAGAATTTTTGATGTGGAATGCTACCTAGCATAATTCTCAATGTAATTTTCTTTATTGTGGCATGAATGTTCAGATCCAAATGATTCAAAATAGAAGTTCATATTGACAGTTGAAATAATAATACTTCAAGCATATTATTCAAAGCAATCATGTCTTCTCAAAATAACATGGCTAAAGAAAGTTATCACACAAAGTATTTAATCATGCACAACCCCGATGACAAGCCAAGCTATTGTTTCATGCTTTAGTAATCTCAAACTTTTTCAACTTTCACGCAATACATGAGCGTGAGCCATGAACATAGCACTATATGTGGAATAGAATGGTGGTTGTGGAGAAGACAAAAAGGAAGAAGATAGTCTCACATCAACTAGGCATATCAACAGGCTATGGAGATGCCCATTAATAGATATCAATGTGAGTGAGTAGGGATTGCCATGCAACGGATGCACTATAGCTATAAATGTATGAAAGCTCAACAAAGGAAACTAAGTGGGTGTGCATCCAACTCGCTTGCTCACAAAGACCTAGGACATTTTGAGGAAGCCCATCATTGGAATATACAAGCCAAGTTCTATAATGAAAAATTCCCACTAGTATATGAAAGTGACAACATAGGAGACTCTCTATCATGAAGATCATGGTGCTACTTTGAAGCACAAGTGTGGTAAAAAGGGTAGTAGCATTGTCCCTTCTCTCTTTTTCTCCCATTTTTAGTTTTTTTCTTTCTTTTTTCTTTTTTTTCTGTTTGTGCCTCCTCTTTTTTTGGCCTTTCTTTTTTTTCTCTTTCTTATTTTTTTAAGTCCGAAGGCTCATCCCGACTTGTGGGGGAATCATAGTCTCCATCATCCTTTCCCCACTGGGACAATGCTCTAATAATGAAGATCATCACACTTTTATTTACTTACAACTCAAGATTACAACTAAATACTTAGAACAAGATATGACTCTATATGAATGCCTCCGGCGGTGTGCCGGATATGCAATGAATCAAGAGCGACATGTATGAAAATTATGAAGGTGGCCTAGCCACAAATATGATGTCAACTACATGATCATGCAAAGAGCAATATGACAATGATGATGCGTGTCATATAAACGGAACGGTGGAAGGTTGCATGGCAATATATCTCGGAATGGCTATGGAAATGCCATAATAGGTAAGTATGGTGGCTGTTTTGAGGAAGGTATATGGTGGGTGTATGGTACCGTCGAAACTTCCGCGGTACAAGAGAGGCAAGCAATGGTGGAAGGGTGAGAGTGCGTATAATCCATGGACTCAACATTAGTCAAAAAGAACTCATGTACTTATTGCAAAAATCTACAAGTCATCAAAAACAAAGCATTACGCGCACGCTCCTAGGGGGATAGATTGGTAGCAAAAGACCATCGCTCGTCCCCGACCGCCACTCATAAGGAAGACAATCATTAAATAAAATTGTGCTCCAACTTCATCACAAAGCAGTTCACCATACGTGCATGCTATGGGAATGACAAATTTCAACACAAGTATTCTTTGAATTCATAATCACCCAACTAGCATCCAATTCACTTCCTATGATAGTTTTTATTATACCCAACTTGGATGCCTACCATTCTAGGACCATTTTTATAACCATAGGAAATACCATGCTGTTCTAAGAGATTCTCAAAATAATATAAGTGAAGCATGAGAGACTAGAAATGTCTACAAAATTAAGCCACCGTCGTGCTCTAAAAGATATAAGTGAAGCACTAGAGCAAGAACTGTCAAGCTCAAAAAATATAAGTGAAGCACATAGCGTATTCTAATAAATTATAATCAAGTGGGCTTCTCCCAAAAGGTGTTTACAGCAAGGATGATTGTGGAAAACTAAAAGAAAAAACTAATATCATACATGACGCTCCAAGCAAAACACATATCATGTGGCGAATAAAAATATAGCTCCAAGTAAAGTTACCAATGAACGAAGACGAAAGAGGGGATGCCTTCCGGGGGCATCCCCGGGCTTAGACTTTTGGCTATTCTTAAATATATTGGGGTTCCATGGGCATCCCCAATCTTAGGATTTTGCCACTCCATATTTCATAGTCCATCAACTCTTTACCCAAAACTTGAAAACTTCACAACACAAAACTCAACAGGAAATCTCATAAGCTCTGTTAGTGAAAGAAAGCAAAACCACCACATAAGGTACTATAATGAACTCATTATTTATTTATATTGGTGTTAAACCTACTGTATTTCAAGTTCTCTTGGTTCATACTACTTAATACTAGCCATAGATTCATCAAAATATGCAAACAACACACAATAAACAGAATCTGTCAAAAACAGAACAGTCTGTAGAAATATGTAACCCTCGAATACTTATGAACTCTAAAAATACTACAAAAATCGGAAGTCCTGGGCAATTTATCTATTGATCTACAGCAAAAATAATCAAGGCAAAAGCACGTTTCTGTGAATTAACAAAACTAATTCCGTGTGTGCAAAGTTTCTGTTTTTCAGCAGAATCAAATTAACTATCACCATAGGTTATCCTATAGGTTCTACTTGGCACAAACACTAATTCAAACATAAAAACACATCTAAACAGAAGTTAGATGCAAAATTTAATACTAAAAAAACAAAAACAAAAAACACAAATAAAATTGGGTTGCGTCCCAACTAGCGCTATCGTTTAACGCCCCTAGCTAGGCATAAAAGCGAAGATAGATCTAAGTAGTGCCACCTTTGGCATCTAATTCATAAGTAGCTCGCATGATAGATTCATAAGGTAATTTAACTTTCTTTCTTGGAAAGTGCTCCATACCTTTCCTTAATGGAAATTGGAATCTAATATTCCCTGCCTTCATATCAATAATCGCGCCAATCGTTCTAAGGAAAGGTCTACCAAGAATAATAGGGCAAGAAAGATTGCAATCTATATCAAGAATGATAAAATCTACGGGTACCAAATTTCTATTTGCAACAATGAGAACATCATTGATTCTTCCCATTAGCTTTTTAATGGTGGAATCCGCAAGGTGCAAATTTAAAGAGCAATCATCAAGATCACGGAAACCTACAATATCACATAAAGTTTTTGGAATCGTGGAAACACTAGCACCCAAATCACATAAAGCATAACACTCATGATCTTTAATGTTAATCTTTATAGTAGGTTCCCACTCATCATTAAGTTTCTAGGTATAGAAACTTCCAACTTAAGTTTTTCATCAAAAGATTGCATCAAGGCATCAACAATATGTTTGGTAAAAGCTTTATTTTGACTATAAGCATGAGGAGAATTCACAACGGAATGCAACAAGGAAATACAACCTTCTAAAGAACAATTATCATAATTAAATTCCTTGAAATCCAAGATAGTGGGTTCAATGCTATTTAAAGTCTTCACCTCTCCAATCCCACTTTTACCAAATTTAGCATCAAGATCTAAAAACTCCGAATCATTGGGACGCCTTTTAACTAAAGTTGAATCATCTCCAGTCCCATCATTATTAAGATTCATATTACAAAACAAAGATCTAATAGGGGACACATCAATAACTTTAAGATCTTCATCATTATTTTCATGGAAACTAGAAGAACACGCCTTTATAAAGCAATCTTTCTTAGCACGCAATCTAGCAGTTCTTTCTTTGCACTCATCAATGGAAATTCTCATAGCTTTGAGAGACTCATTGATATCATGCTTAGGAGGAGTAGATCTACGTTTCAGAGAATCAACATCAAGCGAAAGTCTATCAACATTCCTAGGCAAATCATCAACTTTGAGCAATCTTTGTTCAAGCAAGGCATTAAAATTATTTTGGGAGATCATAAATTCTTCACGCTATTCTCAAAATCAGAGGGCATATTATTAAAATTACCATAAGAATTATTGTAGGAATTTCCATAATCAGAGGAATTACTAGGGAACGGTCTAGTATTAAAGTTTCCTCTATAAGCATTGTTTCCAAAACTATTCCTACCAACAAAATTCACATCCATAGATTCATTATTATTCTCAATCAAAGTAGACAAAGGCATATCATTAGGATCAATAGGAGCACTCTTAGTAGCAAACAATTTCATAAGTTCATCCATGTTCCCACTCAAAACATTAATTTCTTCTATAGCATGCACTTTTTTACTAGTAGATCTTTCGGTGTGCCATTGAGAATAATTAGCCATAATATTATCAAGAAGTTTTGTAGCATCTCCTAAAGTGATTTCCATAAACGTGCCTCCTGCGGCCGAATCTAAAAGATTTCTATAAGAAAAATTCAATCCGGCATAAATTTTTTGTATGATCATCCATAAATTCAAACCATGAGTAGGGCAATTGCGAATCATCAATTTCATTCTTTCCCAAGATTGGGAAACATGCTCATGATCAAGTTGTTTAAAATTCATAATATCGTCCCTAAGAGTGATGATCTTAGCGGCAGGAAAATATTTAGAGATAAAAGCATCTTTGCACTTGTTCCAAGAATCAATACTATTTTTAGGCAAAGACGAAAACCAAACTTTAGCACGATCTCTAAGTGAAAACGGAAATAACTTCAATTTAAGAATATCATTATCCATATCTTTCTTCTTTTGCATCTCACACAAATCAACAAAGTTGTTTCGATGGGTAGCGACATCTTCACTAGGAAGGCCAGCGAATTGATCTTTCATAACAAGATTCAGCAAAGCAGTATTGATTTCACAAGACTCAACATCATTAAGAGCAGCAATCAGAGTACTAAGGAAATCATTATTATTGGTATTGGAGAAATCACACAATTTGGTATTATCTTGCACCATGGCGACAAGTAATCCAACACACAAGCAAACAAAAAGGCAAACAAAAGAGAGAGGAGAAGATTGGGAAAGAGAGGGCGAATAAAACGGTAAGGGTGAAGTGGGGGAGAGGAAAACAAGAGGCAAATGGCAAATAATGTAAATGCGAGGGAGATGAGTTTGTGATGGGTACTTCATATGTCTTGACTTGAGCGAAGACCTCCCCGGCAACGGCGCTAGAAATCCTTCTTACTACATCTTGAGCTTGCGTTGGTTTTCCTTGAAGAGGAAAGGGTGATGCAGCAATAGTAGCATAAGTATTTCCCTCAGTTTTTGAGAACCAAGGTATCAATCTAGTAGGAGGCTCCTCAAAAGACCCACACACCTACAAAAACAAACAAAGAAATCGCAACCAACGCAATAAAGGGGTTATCAATCCCTTCACGGCCACTTGTGAAAGTGAGATCTGATAGAGATAATATGATAAGATAAATATATTTCTGGTATTTTATGATATAAATTGGAAAAGTAAAGATGCAAATAAAACTAGATTGACAGCTTATATGATAAAAGATAGATCCGGGGGCCATAGGTTTCACTAGTGCCTTCTCTCAAGATAGCATAAATATTACGGTGGGTGAACAAATTACTGTCGAGCAATTAATAGAAAAACGAATAATTATGAGATTATCTAGGCATGATCATGTATATAGGCATCACGTCCATGACAAGTAGACCGACTCCTGCTTGCATCTACTACTATTACTCCACACATCGATAGCTATCCAGCATGCATATAGAGTATTAAGTTCATAAGAACAGAGTAACGCATTAGGCAAGATGACATGATGTAGAGGGATAAACTCATGCAATATGATATAAACCCCATCTTTTTATCCTCGATGTCAACAATACAATACGTGCCTTGCTGCCCCTTCTGTCACTGGGAAAGGACACCGCAAGATTGAACCAAAAGCTAAGCACTTCTCCCATTGCAAGAAAGATCAATCTAGTAGGCCAAACCAAACTGATAATTCAAAGAGACTTGCAAAGATAACTTAATCACACATAAAAGAATTCAGAGGAGATTCAAATATTTCTCATAGATAAACTTGATCATAAACCCACAATTCATCGGATCTCGACAAACACACCGCAAAAAGAGTTATGTCGAATAGATCTCCAAGAAGATCGAGGAGAACATGGTATTGAGATCCAAAAAGAGATAAGAAGCCATCTAGCTAATAACTATGGACCCGACGGTCTATGGTAAACTACTCACAACTCATAGGAGGGGCTATGGTGTTGATGTAGAAGACCTCCATGGTCGATTCCCCCTCCGGCGGAGCGCCAGCGAAGGCTCCAAGATGGGATCTCGCAGATACAGAAGGTTAAGATGGTGGAATTAGGTTTTCGTGGCCTGTTCTGATGTTCTCGGGGTACGTGGGTATATATAGGAGGAAGAAGTAGGTCGGTGGCTGCCCGAGGGCCCACGAGATAGGGGGCGCGCCCAGTAGGGTTGAGCGCGCCCTCCACCCTCGTGGCCGCCTTGACTGCTTCTTGACTTGCACTCCAAGTCCTCTGGATCACGTTCGTTCCAAAAATCATGCTCCCGAAGGTTTCATTCCGTTTGGACTCCGTTTGATATTCCTTTTCTTCGAAACACTGAAATAGGCAAAAAAAACAGTAGTACGGGCTGGGCCTCCGGTTAGTAGGTTAGTCCCAAATATGATATAAATGTGTAAAGTAAAGCCCATAAGCATCCAGAACGGTTAATATAATAGCATGGAACAATTAAAAATTATAGATACGTTGCATACGTATCAAGCATCCCCAAGCTTAATTCCTGCACGTCCTTGAGTAGGTAAATGATAAAAACAAAATTTTTGATTTGGAATGCTACCTAGCATAATTCTCAATGTAATTTTCTTTATTGTGGCATGAATGTTCAGATCCAAATGATTCAAAATAAAAGTTCATATGTACATTTGAAATAATAATACTTCAAGCATACTAATCAAAGCAATCATGTCTTCTCAAAATAACATGGCTAAAGAAAGTTATCCCTACAAAATCATATAGTCTAGCTGTTGCTCTATCATCATCACACAAAGTATTTAATCATGCACAACCCCGATGACAAGCCAAGCAATTGTTTCATGATTTAGTAATCTCAAACTTTTTCAACTTTCACGCAATACATGAGCGTGAGCCATGGACATAGCACTATATGTGGAATAGGATGGTGGTTGTGGAGAAGACAAAAAGGAAGAAGATAGTCTCACATCAACTAGGCGTATCAACGGGCTATGGAGATGCCCATTAATAGATATCAATGTGGGTGAGTAGGGATTTCCATGCAATGGATGCACTAGAGCTATAAATGTATGAAAGCTCAACAAAGGAAACTAAGTGGGTGTGCATCCAACTCGCTTGCTCACAATGACCTAGGGCATTTTGAGGAAGCCCATCACTGGAATATACAAGCCAAGTTCTATAATGAAAAATTCCCACTAGTATATGAAAGTGACAACATAGGAAACTCTCTATCATGAAGATCATGGTGCTACTTTGAAGCACAAATGTGGTAACAAGGATAGTAGCATTGTCCCTTCTCTCTTTTTCTCTCATTTTTCTTTTTTTCTTTTTTTTCTTTTTGGGCCTCCACTTTTTTTGGCCTTTCTTTTTTTTCTCTTTCTTATGATTTTTAAAGTCTGAAGTCTCATCCCAACTTGTGGGCGAATCATAGTCTCCATCATCCTTTCCTCACTGGGACAATGCTCTGATAATGAAGATCATCACACTTTTATTTACTTACAACTCAAGATTACAACTCAATACTTAGAACAAGATATGACTCGATATGAATGCCTCCGATGGTGTACCGGGATATGCAATGAATCAAGAGCGACATGTATGAAAATTATGAAGGTGGCCTAGCCACAAATACGATGTCAACTACATGATCATGCAAAGAGCAATATGACAATGATGATGCGTGTCATATAAACGGAATGGTGGAAAGTTGCATGGCAATATATCTCGGAATGGCTATGGAAAGCCATAGTAGGTAGGTATGGTGGCTGTTTTGAGGAAGGTATATGGTGGGTGTATGGTGGGTGTATGGTATCTCAATGAAAGCACCAATGTTGATGTCAAAACCGGCGGATCTCGGGTAGGGGGTCCCCGACTATGCGTCTAAGGTTAATGGTAACAGGAGGCGGGGGACACAATGTTTACCCAGGTTCGGGCCCTCTCTATGGAGGTAATACCCTACTTCCTACTTGATTGATCTTGATGATATGAGTATTATAAGAGTTGATCTACCACGAGATCATAGAGGCTAAACCCTAGAAGCTAGCCTATGATTATGATTGTTGTCGTCCTACGGACTAAACCCTCCAGTTTATATAGACACCGGAGGGGGCTAGGGTTACACAGAGTTGGTTACAGAGAAGGAAACCTACATATCCTAATTGCCAAGCTTGCCTTCCACGCAAAGGAGAGTCCCACCCGGACATGGGACGAAGTCGTCAATCTTGTATCTTCATAGTCCAACAGTTCGGCATAAGCATATATTCCGGCTATCCGAGGACCCCCTAATCTAGGACTCCCTCAGCTGTCAATTTCGGCGCGTCAATGACCTTGATTTTTGTTGGACCTTCTAGATTCGATACAAGCAATCTCTCAAGGAAAGGCGCATTCTCAATGACCATAACATGGAACAGCTGGAGTGATCTCTTCCCAATTTATCTCTTGTTGTGGGGCTAGCAAGACCCATAAATCCATCGAAGATTCGTCGAGGCGATGTGGAGGATAATGAACCCATGGGTCTACTCAAGACGAAGGTACTCGAGGGTAGTACAGCTGTGGAGCAGGTGCTCTATAGCCTTGTTCGAGATGACAACGTCGAAGAGGTCAAGCTGCTTGAGTTGAGGGAGAAGAAGGATGGGCACGAAATTAATCTGGGGAAGATAGCAGGAGCTGAAGCTGGTGCAGCGCAACGTTGGTGTGAGGCGGAGCGTGGATGGCGGCAGAGAGCGACATCGTCCAGCTTCAAAGCTGAGCTCCTTGAGCTAATCTATGGTGGGGGATAAGAACCACGCGTCGAACTTGGGTTGGACCTTGCAGTTGGTACTAAACATGCGGATGTCAAGGCGTCTGGCTGGCCCAGGGTGCGATGAAAGGATCTTGGAGACTGCGGCCATGCGTCTGCAAGCCCCGTCGCAGAGGCAGCTGTCGACGGTGAGGTTGAGGGGGATGCGGCACCAGAGGGGGCGCCACCACCAGGAGAGCAGGGCGGTCCGCACGACAGATTTGGTGGGGAGGAGGCCGATGATGACGAGAAGCATGTCATCGGGGAGGCTGCTGATGAAGTCCAGGATCGCTGGATGCGGTTTTAGCTCGAGCGGCCTCCGCATGTTAGCTGCCTCGCCATCCATCTCAACTGGCGGCAACACCGGTGTACATGTGTGCTGGTGTGTGTTGTGTGCTAGGTGTGCGCGAGTGCGTCCTTCTGTGCATGCCGCCGCGCAGTGGTGAGTTGTGCGCGAGTGCATCCTTCACGCGGAAGAAGTGTGTCATCAATGCACCCTCAATTTACTAGCGTGCGAGTGGTTTCAACTTTGTTTACTTCACCGCGTGTCAGATGGGCCTCTAGTTTACTTATTTTCACCCACTGCCACATGGGCCAGCACACGAAGATATAGAGCACGAGCTGACAAGGTAGCATGTGGACTGGTTGACCGGTCAACTAAACAATATACAGAGCTATACGCTGACACAATGAGCGTATAATCCGTCGATATAGAGAGTTCGTGTGAGAGGGGAGGCCCGTGAGAGATAGCAGAGAGAGAGAGACAAAGAGCTACTCCCTCCGTTCGATAATGTAGTTCCACCATTTTTTTAAAGTCAAATTTTTGAAACTTTGACCAAGTTTATAAAGAAATTACTTATATCTACAATACCAAAGATAAATGATAGTATGAAGTAAGTACATGTTGTGATGAATCTAATTATCGTTCTAGATGTAAATGTTTTTCTCCACATATACCTGGTCAAACTTTTCAGAGGTTTGACTTTTCAAAACATCCATATGCTTATGGACGTGAGAGAGTCCCTAACTAGAGAGAGAGACACATACACACACACACACATAGAGAGAGAGAGAGAAATAGAAAGAGTGAGTGAAAAAAGTGTGTGTGCGTGTGTGAAAGAGACATGGACAACACACGATAGAAGTAGAGAAAAAGTGTGTGTGTCTTATGCAAACATATCACACATGCATCTTCGACAACAGAAGCAAGGTGAGGAGATAGTGTGTGGTTGTTTCCAACCGAGAGAGCAAGACCCCTAGCACGTGGCCAAGAGGGGTCTAACAAACAAGGGAGAGAGGTTGACAGAGACGTATAGAGAAAATGCAGACATGGGGAGGAGAGAGAGTATGCTTGTCATAGAGAGATCCCCTGGATATCGTGAGGGGACTACATGGGTGGGAGAGCGAGTGACAAGGTGTGTGCATGATATAAGATGCCCCAAGAGGTATCGAGATAGACGTATGGATGGAGTGAGACAATACGTGTGTTCCTGATGGCTAGTGAGAGATAATCATACTTAGGGGGGGAGTGCTTGCGCATATGATGGGAGTGAGGGATTATGGTACTTAGGGTGGTGTGTGTCACATAGAGAGAGAACAAGGGCGGAGAGTGTTGGATGGGTCTATATGTATAGCGCGAGCGAGACATGTGTATGTGTGAACCAGGGAGATATAAAGTTTGAGAGAGATTGAGGAGCCCCGATAAGGCTAAGTGGTGCGTCAGATAGCTGAGAGGGGGAAAGAGATATTCCATCCGTTCGATAATGCAGTGCATGTAAATTTTTTAGAAGTCAAACTTTGGAAACTTTGATCAGGTTTACGCAAATGTTATTTATATCTACAGTACCAAAGATACATCATACAAAACTACATATCATGGTGAATCTAATGGTATATGTTTGCCGTTCTAGATGTAATTGTTTTTCTCCATGTACATGGTCAAACTTTGTGATGTTTGACTTTTCAATAAATCTATATGATGCTATGGACCGAGGAGAGTGCCTAAGTCGAGAGAGATCAAGTGCGTGTGAAGGAGAATGAGTAAGTGTGCAAAAAGAGTATGTATGTGAAAGAGAAAGTAACAACAAACGATAAATTAGAGAGAGTGTGTGTTTTTTCGTTTCTTATGCGAACATATCACGCATGTATCTTCGAGATAGAAAAGCGAGGCGAGGAGATACACGAAGGTAGCTAGTGTGTGATTGTTTGCAATAGAGAGAGACACCCCTATAGCACATGTCCAATAGAGGTCTGGCCAACAAGGAACAAAGGTCGAGAGGGACACATGGAGAACATGGACGCATGGGGAGGGAGAGTGGGTGTGTTTGTGATAGAGAGATCCCCTCGAGATCGTGAGGGGACTATATGGGTGGGAGATCGAGGGAGGTGCGTGCGCGATAGAAAGATGGCCCGAGAGAAATCGAGATAGACCATGCACATGTTTGTGATGGAGACTAAGATTAGCTAGTCATATACATATGGGGGGGGACTACGTGTGCCTAAAATTGAGTGAGAGACCAAGATGGAGAGAGAATGAGGGAGAGAGATAGTTTTAGATGGGCCTATCGAGTGCGAGTGAGATATGCATGTGTATGTGTGACCCAAGTAGATGGAGAGTTTGAGAGAGAGAGAGCGAACTGCTCTGATACGACAGAGTGGTGCGTGAGAGAGTTACGGGAAACGAGCCAAGGAATTTGTGTGCATACGATGAGTGCACCCAAGATATCTAGCTTAGACTAGAGTATCATAAATAGTGTGCGAGAGAGACCTATAGATGGAGTATATATGCATGCGAACTAGAAATACCCCCCCCCCCACACACACACAAAGAGAGAGAGAGAGATGGAGAGAAAGGGAGAGGGACCAACAAGGTTTGTGTGTCGGATGCGTGCGACAAAATTGAAGATTGTCCGAGAGAGAGAGAGAGAGAGAGAGAAAGAGAGAGAGAGAGAGAGAGAGAGAGAGAGAGAGAGAGCAGGAGTCCGGGAGAGGGGGAGGTCGCGTTTTTTGCATCAAAGACTGATATAAACCATGTTTCGATATAAACTTGCATTCAAATATTTAAATTGGAGAACATGTTGTCTTCAATCCACACATGAACTAATATATGTGTATATCAAACAAGTTCATTAATTTGACATTCAACATGTTCATGGAGTACTATAATACTGTACAACATGCTACTCGATTGAGGTGTTCAATTTTGGATTTAGTTCACTATTTTGACCTAGTGAACGAGCTATTTCATTGAATCGAAATATTTCATTTTGGGTTTGATTCCCGTTTTTGAGTGGGTCAACTATTTTTCATATAGTAAATCGCTAGCAATGAGCATGTAAAAAACACATTACTCCCGAGCATCATCTCTCCATCCAAAAAAGAAGTGGCAAGCTAATATTTCAAAATTTGATTTGAATCGACTTGGTAAGGTAGACGTGGATGCTCGTTCTCCCAAAATTTGAATGAACTATTAAACATCCTCTGCTCGCTGCTCGATGGAATTCACCCGAGAAAATAAATGGGAGACGCGAAATTACTGCCCTATGTGGGACACGCATCAATTTACCCATTGTACATCGAGGGTAGGTTCGTAACTTCATCCAAGCGCGCGTTCTCCTCGGCTGAAATGACATGTGCCAAACAATTCATAAACCATGGTCGTAAAAACACACTCTCCTCGCCCGAAATAGCTCGTGCCCACTATTTCATAACACGCTCTCCTCGCCCGAAATCGCTCGCCCCCACTATATTTCAAAACACGCCCTCCTCGCCCGAAATCGCTCCCGCCCACTATTTGGGGAGAAGCAAAGTTACTCCACTATCCCCGACCCTTAGTACACAGACCCAAGTCGAGAAGCCTAAAGGCAGGGGTAGAACTGTAACCCCCCCTCACATTTCAGACAAATGTGTCCGTAAGACATGGTTCCACTCCCCTACCAATTCCCCCCCCCCCCCCTTCATACCTCATGGGCGCCAAATCACCTTCTCTCCGAAAGCTCCCTTCTCCCGAGCCGCAAAACCTCAGCCCCTCCTCCATTGAGCCCCCCACCACACCAATTTCACAGCCGCCCTCCTCCCTAATGCCGGAGACGCTGTCCATTTGCCGTCGTGCACTGGGCCATGTGCCCCTTACTCCGTGCTGCTGGAGCTTCCTCGATGACGGCCGCGTGAACGGTACCGGAGCCGATTCACCCCCGCCATTGTTCACAGCACTGGAGCGGCTCCAACTTCGGATCCGACTAGAATCCCAGTGCTGCTTGCCCGAAGCCGTCGACCGTCACGACATTGTTGTTTCCCTGCCGCCAGTTACCACCGCAACCGTGCCGGCCTCACCGACTCGGCAGCTAGACCTGCCTACTTCACCATGCCGCCAGATAGGTCGCACCCTCATCTCAAATCACTTTATTTATGCGTCAGTTGTCTGAATTTTTATTCTGGGCCAATCGATTCCCAATGGGAAGCAGCACCCCTCGAGGCGGAAGAGCTCCTAGGCTGCCGGTTGGCTGGTGTCTAACGTAAGGGTGCGGGGCGGCAAGTTCGCTGCAGAAGCAGCGCTTAGATGGCTATTTTAGAGTTGCGTGGGTTGAAGGTACTGCCGCCGCCGGATCCGGATGACAGGGACTCTTTGTGGATTGGCCCGGGGGCGGCGCAACCACAGCAATGCGGTGGGGCGGGGAGCGGGGTTTTGGCCGGGGCCACGGTCGGCGGAGGAAGCCTACTCTGCCGTTGGTTGCTGGCTCTTCGGGGAAGATTCTAAATAGTGTCAGCCGGGAGGCATAAGACGGCCATCAAGCCATCCGGCGTAGATCGGACAGTACCAAAATAAAATAAAATTGTGTGACCCCAATTTAGTCTTCAGTCAACAGACGTGTGACCACTCTCGTACCTTGCTATTGATCTCTTAGTGTATTTCTTCAGATCAAAGAGATGTGTCGTTCTTAACATTAGGCGTTATCTGCATCTTCAGCCACACCGTCTTCTGAGTCACCGCAGCTGCTCCAACAAGGGAAGCATACACCAGAAGGGAGCTATAGTCCCCACTCAACAGTTCCCTGCATCGAATGCGCGTGCCCGACATGGACAACCACAACAACTGCAAGGTCATCGACGAGTTAGCACATGATGCTCACTCCTACGGATGGTGGCAAGATAGGTTGTACCGTCATCTTACTTGTGTGCAACATTTATGGCTTTGTTATTCATCTAAGCATGGAAAATAGATTATCACATTTCACTATATATTCATGCTGATCTCTTACGGGTCTTGTTCAGGAGTTAACGCTATTCCATAGTTCAGCTAAGATACTTGTTCTTTAGGTAACGTTGTTCCATAGTTATCATCCATCAGCCAATGCTATCCCACAAGCTGGTGATTATAGTATTATACCACTTCTAGTATTACCTATGTTGTTATTTAATACTTTTGTGTGCCATCTAGTTAATCTCGAGTACAAACGACACATATTCTGTAGCTTTCATCCGTGTTCTCCCTTTAGTTTTTGAGACCTGTTGTTGCTAGTTAACCCCAGTCCTACTATTTATGTCGTCTCCTACAGGTACTCATTACATAAATCTAACTACTAGTTGTCTTCCATGCATGTCAGATATAATTGCACACAGTGATATATCCACAAGATCCTCACGGAGCAATGTAAAGGCCAATAAACTTGATGTCAATTATACCCAATATGATGGAACATGTAAAGGCAGTTCTTCAGAAGACTTGCAGAAAGATGATGAATCCTCTTCACACCACATGGTCCTTGCTCTAACATGGCCTGTGATATGGGTACAACATGCATATAATGTCCTGGAGTGTATCTACTATGTTGCAATGCCATGTGCTTAGCATGCTGATCATGCATGTAAATATGTCATGCCTTCCTGTTTTTTAGTACCTATTCCATTTATGATAACATGTTTTCAAATTCAAGTCCTGTCATTCTACTCTATCGCAATGCCATCTGCTTAATTTGGACATCATGCTTCTGAATATCTTATGCATTGTTATTCATCAGTATGTACTTCATCTGTCTACCATACCATGTTTTTTACATTGAAGTGATGTTCTAGTGCTCTGTTGCAATGCCATCTTAGTTTCCCAATCATACACGTGTATGTTGCCTTAGTTTTTTCTGTATGTATTCCGCTAGCATACAGTTTTGCATTCAACTAGTGTTTTTTTACTATGTTGTCCTATCGTATCCCTAGCTCTTACACCATACTCCCTCCGTCCGGATTACATGTTGCTGAAATGGATAAAAAGGATGTATCTAGAACTGAAATACGCCTAGACTCATCCATTTTTTCCGGATGGAGGGAATACATGTCAATATGCCATGCCTTTCTATTCTTCAGTACCTATTCCATCTCTCTGCTATAGCATGTTTTATAATTAAAGCACCATTCTTCTATACAAGGCATGCAAGGGGAAGACGACTATGTTAGAATCTAAAGGGTTACAAACAAGGCCTTTGCAAAAGATCCAAACGCCAGGAGATAATAAACCAACTCCAGCTTTTATAGATACTACTCCAGCACAAAGAAACCCAACTCCTACTGATAATAAGCAGATTCCAGTGTCCAAAGAACTAGTCCGCTCCAATCCAGCAAAAATATGTCAACTCCATTCTAATAAGCGTGTGTGTATCCTTGCATCATGAAATTTTATAGCATGCTGATCATATTTTCTACATGTTTCTTACCCATCTCTCTTTTAGAAAATAATCTTAATGGATAGAAGAATATCTGCATTGGTATCGTCTATGAGGAAAGATTCTTGCAGGAATTCTCTGTGCTCCAATGCAGATGTAAGTACCTGTTGTATATCACTATATTTTTACATCAGCATGTATTTTGTTTATCAGCGTGAATCCAACCTTTATTTGATCTAAATTTAGTTGTAGGAAAATGTATGATTAAAGGCCGCAATGTTGATTGTTGTAAGGAAAACTGCCTGGTAGTTTTGTATCCTGAGCTGCATGAGTGTACTATCTCATATCAGTGGGTTTGAATACTTTGGATCTGCAGTGGGTTTTCAATGTTTTTTTACTTTGTTGTCCTGTCGTATCCCTAGCTCTTACATCATACTCCCTCTGTCTGGATTACATGTCGTAGAAATGGATAAAAATAGATGTATCTAGAACCGAAATACGCCTAGACCCATCCATTTATTTCCGAATGGAGGGAATACATGTCAATATGTCATGCCTTTCTATTCTTCAGTACCTATTCCATCTCTGCTATAGCATGTTTTATAATTGAAGCACCATTCTTCTATATAAGGCATGCAAGGGGAAGACGGCTATGTTAGAATCTGAAGGGTTACAAACCAGGTCTTTGCAAAAGATCCAAATGCCAGGAGATAATAAACCAACTCCATTTTTCATAGATACTCTAGCACAGAGAAACCCAACTCCCACTGATAATAAGCAGATTCCAGTGGCCCAAGAACTAGTCCGCTCCAGTCCAGCAAAAGAATGTCAACTCCATTCTAAGAAGCGTGTGCGTATCCTCACATCATGAAATTTTATAGCATTCATATCATATTTTCTACATGTTTCTTACCCGTCTCTCTTTTAGAAAATAAGGTTAAATGATAGAAGACTTCCTTCATTGGGATTGTATTCAAAGATAATATCTTGCGGGGATTCTCTGTGCTCCAATGCTGATGTGAGTACCTATTCTATATCACTATATTGTTACATCAGCATGTATTTTGTTAATCGGTGTGAATCCAACCTTTATCTAATCTAAAATTAGTTGGAGCCAAATGTTAAAGGCGTGAATGTTGATTTTTGTAAAGAAAACTTCCTGGTAGTTTTGTATAATGAGCTGCATGAGTGTACTATCTCATATCGTGCACATTACTGAATTGTAGTGCTGCTCTGGTTGCCCATTCATTCATTGTGTCAATGTTGCTTTTGTATTACCTTACCTGGCTGATGATAGATGTGCCATATTGTGTTAATTTGGTGTAGGCTAGTTGCCCAAACATTCGTTGTGTCAATGTTGCTTTCCTATTATCTGACTTGGCCAATGATAGCAATGCTAGTGTGTTAATTCGGTGTAGGCTGCTGAAGATAAGAAGACAAACTCTGAAAATAGCAAGGCAACCCCATTCTTTCTTTCCAATAAATCTAGGCCACGTAATATGCCAATAACTCATGATTAATCTGTTTGGTTCCCCTCCTAATTTATGTTATGATGCAGTGGTCGAGACACTCTCCACTATCAATAATACAAGCCTGCCAAAATCGCCATTTGAATCTGTTCAGTATCCTCTGTCTTGAATGCAACTAAAAAATGTATGTTTTTGAACCAATTAATGGTTGAAGCAATGATGGAAATGGTGGAGGAATCAGAGTTGCAGAGTCGTGGGACACAACAACTGATCAATATTTTCAAAGACAGTGTAGCAAAGCATTAAGAACTTGCCCACATGCTTATGGGCATCATCCGTGCTGAGGTTGCAGATTGTGACTTTGTAGATCGTTAGGTTATGTTCATTTATTTGAACTGCCATCAATCTTTGATTGCCCAGTGGATCTAATTTCATGTAATATATGCTGGATGTGCAACATTTTTCCCCGTATGCCGTACCTTTGCTTGATCGGTTTTGGTCCTTGTGCATAATTGCTCGTTGTAATGGGCTCAAATTATCTAATTTGGCCTAAAGACATGTACAAACTTTAGTGGGCCCATTAAGTTAGTGGGCCTTTACTAGTTCGAAAGTTAATGGTCGGCCCTCTTACCTCCCGGGTCGTTAACAGGCCGACATCGAAGCGGGCAACAGGTGGGCCCAATTGATTTCATGGGTCGTTAACAGGCCGTTACTAAGTTCGGGATACATATGGCCCAACTATACTGTGGGACTTTAGCAGGCCGAAAGAGACAAATGGGCTTGTAGTGGACCATGAAGAGCATGGGCCGCTAAGAGGCCAAATGTCAGGTCATATTGTAAATGGCCCACCTGTGTTGTGGGCCTTTAGCAGGCCGAGAGAGAAACCGGGCAGGTATTGGACCATGAAGGGCATGGGCTGTTAAAAGGCCAAAACTCAGGTCTAACTACAAATGGCCCAACTCATTTATGGTACGTTAATAGGGTGAAAGGCACACAAGGCCGGGAATTGGCCCAACACTTAAATGTGTCGCTAAAAGGCCAAAACTCAGGTCCGACTACAAATGGCCCAACTGATTTATGGGTCGTCAACAGGCTAAAAGAGACACCGGGCCGGAAATTGGCCCAACACTTAAATGGGTCGCTAAAAGGCCGAAACTCAGGTCCGACTACAAATGGCCCAACTGATTTATGGGTCGTCAATAGGCTCAAAGACACACCGGGCCGGAAATTAGCCCAACATTTGGCCGAAAGATGTACGTCCTGAAAATTGGCCCATCCATTGAATGGGCCGTTAACAGGCCGAAATCTCATCGGGCCGATATTGAGCCCAAATATTTAGCGGGCTGTTAACGGGCTCGAACTGATGGTGGGCTACAATGGTGTCAAATCTATAACGGGCCGTTGATGGGCCGAATTGGCACATCTTGTATGGGCCGTGGGCTTAAATGGACCTGACACAAGTAGGCCTTATATGGGCCGGCCTGCTAATTTTTACTGGGCCGGCCTTTTTGACCGGAATGGGCCACTGTTGGGCCGTGCCATGTGTCGACCTATCATAGGCGCCTCCTGTCCAACAAGTGGATGACATCTGTCCAAATGGTGAGGCAACACGTGTTTCCTCCGGCCAATGATGATTTTACACGTGGAAAATCCCAATTGGTCCGGGCTGTTAATGGGTTATCAGATCCAAAACCGGACCCAATAGGTTAACGACGTTCCGTTACGGTGGATGCCACGTGTCGGTCACCCTTGACGAAAGCACTTCTGTGACGTGTGATTTATCGTCATGGAAGTGGACACTTTCATGATGATAATTTTGGTAATGTCATGGAACACTTCTACGACAGCACATGTATGACTATCTTGATTCTGTCATAAAATCGTCATGGATGTACATGCATGACAAAAAACGCGACCTACTATGACAAACATGTATCATCACAGAAGTGTATTTTTTTGTAGTGATATCTGCGGAGCTGAACTCCAAGACCGGCGCCCAATCAGATTGGGTGGACGCGGATGCATGCGGTCTGGAACCCATGGCCGGAGACAAGTCCGAGGTTCCGGTAACACAGGCGCAGCCAGATGTTGGGTCTGTGTGCGGCTCGAGCGCCGCTGAGTCTGCAGCCTCCGTAGCGGGGTTGAGCTTCCCGTCTTCGGACGACGCAGCCCGCTCCAGCTCTAGGGCCAAGGTGGTCACGGGCGCTATCTCCTGTGCGCGGCGAGATGACAGATTTAGGTCATGTTCATCATGGTGGCCGAGGACAGCCGTCATGGGCTCAAATCCGTCGAAGATAAAGTCTCCGCAGATATCGGCCACAAAATTTAGGCTTCCCAATCTGACCTGATGGCCAGGGGTATAGCTATCGATCTGCTCTATATGGCCAAGTGAATTGTCCCGCAGTGTGAAGCCGCCGAATATGAAGATATGTCCCGGGAGGAAGATCTCCCACTGGACTGTATTGTTGTAGATGATTGATGGAGCCATCAAGCCTATCTCCGACGTCATAGCAGAACTCTCAATGAAAGCACCAATTTCGGTGTCAAAACCGGCAAATCTCGGGTAGGGTGTCCTGAACTGTGCATTTAAGGCTAGTGGTAACAGGAGGCGGGGGACACAATGTTTACCCAGGTTTGGGCCCTCCCTATGGAGGCAATATCCTACTTCCTTCTTGATTGATCTTGATGAATATGAATATTACAAGAGTTGGTCTACCACGGGATCGTAATGGCTAAACCCTAGAAGTCTAGCCTATGAGATTATGATTGTTGTTGTCCTACGGACTAAACCCTCCGGTTTATATAGACACCAGAGGGGGCTAGGATTACATAAAGTCGGTTACAGAGAAAGGAATCTACATATCCGAATCGCCAAGCTTGCCTTCCACGCAAAGGAGAATCCCATCCGGACATGGGACAAAGTCTTCTATCTTGTATCTTCATAGTCCAACAGTCCGGCCAAAGTATATATAGTCTGGCTATCCGAGGACCCCTTAGTCCAAGACTCCCTCACCCACTTAGTTTTCTTTTTTGAGCTTTCATAAACTTATAGCTCTAGTGCATCCTTTGCATGGCAATTCCTACTCACTCATATTGATATCTATTAATGGGCATCTCCATAGCCCGTTGATACGCCTAGTTGATGTGAGAATATCTCCCTCTTTTTGTCTTCTCCACAACCACCGTCTATCCCACCTATATAGTGCTATGTCCATGGCTCACGCTCATGTATTGTGTGAATGTTGAAAAGGTTTGAGAATGTCAAAAGTATGAAACAATTGCTTGGCTTGTCATCAGGGTTGTGCATAATTTGAATATTTTGTGTGATGAAGATGGAGCATAGCCAGACTATATGATTTTTTAGGGATAAGCTTTCTTTGGCCATGTTATTTTGAGAAGACATAATTATTTTGTTAGTATGCTTGAAGTATTATTGTTTTTATGTCAATATAAATTTTTATTTTGAATCTTACGGATCTGAACGTTCATGCCACAATAAAGAGAATTACATGGATAAATATGATAGGTAGCATTCCACATCAAAAATTATGTTTTTATCATTTACCTACTCGAGGACGAGCAGGAATTAAGCTTGGGGATGCTTGATACGTCTCCAACGTATCTGTAATTTTTGATTGTTCCATGCTATTAAATTATCTGTTTTGAATGTTTTATATGCATTAATATGTTATTTTATATGATTTTTGGGACTAACCTATTAACCTAAAGCCCCGTGCCAGTTTCTGTTTTTTTTCTTGTTTTAGTATTTCACAGAAAAGGAATACCAAAAGGAGTCCAAACGGAATAAAACTTTCGCCATGCTTTTTCTTGGACCAAAAGACACCCAGGAGACTTGGAGTACAAGTCAGAGGAGCTTCGATATGGCCACAAGGGTGGAGGGCGCGCCCAAGGGGTGCCCCCCCGACCTTGTGGGCCCCTCGAGGGTCTCCTAACCTAATTCTTTCACCTATATATACTCTTATACCCCAAAAACATCCAGCGGAGCCACGAAACCACTTTTCCACTGCCGCAACCTTCTGTACCTGTGAGATCCCATCTCGGGGCCTTTTTTGGCATCCTGCCGGAGGGGGAATCGATCACGGAGGGCTTCTACATCAACACCATTTCTTCTCTGATGAAGCATGAGTAGTTTACTTCAGACCTACGGGTCCATAGCTAGTAGCTAGATGGCTTCTGCTCTCTCTTTGATTCTCAATACAAAGTTCTCCTCAATGTTCTTGGAGATCTATTCGATGTAATACTCTTTTGCAGTGTGTTTGCCGAGATTCGATGAATTGTGGATTTATGAGCAAGTTTATCTATGAATATTATTTGAATCTCCTCTTAATTCTTATATGCATGATTTGATATCTTTTCAAGTCTCTTCGAACTATCGATTCGGTTTGGCCAACTAGATTGGTTTTTCTTGCAATGGAAGAAGTGCTTAGCTTTGGGTTCAATCTTGCGGCATACTTTCCAAGTGACTGTAGGGGCAGCAAGGCACATATTGTATTTTTACCATCGAGGATAAAAAGATGGGGTTTTCATCATATTGCTTGTGTTAATCCCGCTACATCATGTCATCTTGCTTAATGTGTTACTCTATTTTTATGAACTTAATACTCTAGATGCAGGCAGGAGTCGGGTGATGTGTGGAGTAATAGTAGTAGATGCATGCAGGAGTCGGTCTACTTGACATGGACATGAAGCCTATACTCATGATCATTGCCTTAGATATCATCATAACTTTGTGCTTTTCTATCAATTGCTCGGCAGTAATTTGTTCACCCACCGTAATAATTTCTATCTTGAGAGAAGCCTCTAGTGAAACCTATGGCCCCCGGGTCTATTTTCCATCATATAAGTTTCCGATCTACAATCTTTAGTTTCCTATTTACTTTCTTTGCAATCTTTACTTTCCGTTCCATAAACCAAAAATACCAAAAATATTACTTTACCGTTTATATATCTCTATCAAATCTCACTTTATGAATAATCGTGAAGCGACTGACAACCCCTTTGTCACGCTGGTTGCAAGTTTGTGTTTGTTTGTGCAGGTATTTGGTGGTTTGTTGCATTATCTCCTACTGGATTGATACCTTGATTCACAAAACTGAGGGAAATACTTACGCTACTTTGCTGCATCACCCTTTCCTCTTCGAGGGAAAAACCAACGCAAGCTCAAGAGGTAGCAATCTCCATTGTCACCGGCTTGACTCCTTGATCTCTATCGTAGTGTCGTTGCATCGAGGTTGTCACACCAACTATTGCTTCTACAACTATCGCTAACGGATACTTATAAAATAAAGCAATTACATGGCATTTGCACTTCATACAATAAAGAGACAACCCTAAGGCTCCTGCCGGTTTTCGATATTACAAAACATGATCATCTCATACATCAACATATATCACATCATATCTTGACCATATTACATCACAACATGCGCTGCAAAAACAAGTTAGACGTCCACTACTTTGTTGTTGCAAGTTTTATGTGGCTGCTACGGGCTTCTAGCAAGAACCGGTTTTACCTACGGCAAAAACCACAACGGTGATTCATCAAGTTTGTTGTTTTAACCTTCTTCAAGGACGGGCCGTAGTCAAATTCGATTCAACTAAAGTAGGAGAAACAGACACCCGCCAGCCACCTTTATGCAAAACTAGTTGCATGTCTGTCGGTGGAATCGGTCTCATGTGCATGGACATGTAAGGTTGGTCTGGGCCGCTTCATCCCACAATACCGCCGAATCAAAATAAGACGTTGGTGGTAAGCAATATGACTATCACCGCCAGCAACTCTTTGTGTTCTACTCGTGCATATCATCTACGCATAGACCTGGCTCGGATGCCACTGTTGGGAAATGTTGCATGGAAAACAAAAAAAAATCTATGCACATGCAAGATCTATTAAGGAGATGCATATCAACGAGAGGGGAGAGGGTGTTCACAACGCGGTTGATGTAGTCGAACTTTCTTCGCGATCCAACCGACCTAGTACCGAACGTACGACACCTCCATGTTCAGCACACTGATATGTCTCCGTCGTATCTATAATTTTTGATTGTTCCATGCCAATATTCTTCAACTTTCATATACTTTTGGCAACTTTTTATACTATTTCTGGGAGTAACATATTGATCCAGTGCCTAGTGCCAATTCCTGTTTGTTGCATGTTTTATGTTTCGCAGAAAACCAATATCAACGGAAGTGCAAATGGGATAAAAACGGAGGGAGAATTATTTTGTAATATTTGGGATTTTCCAAAGGAAGAATCAACGCGAAATGGTGTCCGAGGTGGCCACGAGACAGGGGGCACGCCCACACCCTCTGGGCACGCCTAGCACTCTCGTGGGCCATCCGTAAGGCGGTTGGTGCCCCTCTTTTGCCTCAAGAAAGATAATTTTATGAGAAAAATTTGGGCGAAAGATTCACCCCAATCGGAGTTACGGATCTCCGGATATTAAAGAAACGGTGAAGGGGTAGAATCTGAGAACGCAGAAACAGAGTGATAGAATCAATCTCGGAGGGGCTCTCGCCCCTCCCATGCCATGGGAGCCAAGGACCAGAGGGGAAACCCTTCTCCCATCTAGGGAGAAGGTCAAGGAAGAAGAAGAAGAAGGGGGGCTCTCTCCCCCTTGCTTCTGATGGCGCCGGAACGCCGCTAGGGGCCATCATCATCACCGCGATCTTCACCAACACCTCTGCCATCTTCACCAACATCTCCATCACCTTCCCCAACTATATCCAGCGGACCACTCTCCCGCATCCCGCTGTACCCTCTACTTGAACATGGTGCTTTATGCTTCATATTATTTTCCAATGATGTGTTGTCATCCTATGATGTATGAGTAGATTTTTGTTGTCCTATCGGTGATTGATGAATTGCTATGGTTGGTTTGAGTTGCATGTTTTATCATTGGTGTTGTCCTATAGTGCTCTCCGTGTCACGCAAGCGTGAGGGATCCCTGCTGTAGGGTTTGCAATATGTTGTTGATTTGCTTATGGTGGGTGGCACGAGTGACAGAAGCACATACCCGAGTAAGTAGGTTGTTTGCGTATGGGATAAAGGGGACTTGATACTTTAATGCTATGGTTGGGTTTCACCTTAATGAATCTTCAGTAGTTGCGGATGCTTGCTAGAGTTCCAATCATAAGTGCATATGATCCATGTAGAGAAAATATGTTAGCTTATGCCTCTCTGTGGCGACCGATTCTCCGGGTATTAATTCCCAAAAAATGGCCCTTGTACTCATCAGCCCCAGGATAACTTGATACATAAATTACAAACAAATACAAAATATGTAGTACAAGACCATTCTGGTCTGTGAGTACAACAAATGGTTTCTAATGGTTAATGGAGGAAGCGGTTTGTGAATCATCAGTGTCTATGGGACTCCATTTCCCACGGGAACAGCTGACCAGGCTAGCTCCTATCTTCGCGCGGCTGCTATCACCGTTGCTTAGGTTCCGGGGCTGTCATCATGTTGCTCCTCTCCGTGCAAGAAATCTGGCCTAGACAATAGCCAGGGACAAGCCAGTGAGTACTTTGAATGTACTCGCAAACATTATGAACACAGGTATAATATGACAGTGATGTGCTGAAAATATTATATGAACATAACGTCAATCACCAATGATAAATAAAACTCTGATGCGTATGAGCATCTTAAAATATAAATATGCAATAACATAATATAAAATTTATAAAATAAATAACAAAAATGCCATAGTCGGGCGTACTGAGCGACACCACATAAAGGCTTTAAAAGAAATGCACAGTCGGGCGTCTAGCGACACCACAAAAAGGGCTTTAAAAGAAATGCCACAGTCGGGCGTTGAGCGATACCACATAAAGGCTTTAAAAGAAATGCCACAGTCGGGCGTCTGAGCGACACCACATAAAGGGCTTTAAAAGAAATGCCACAGTCGGGCGTCTGAGCGACACCACATAAAGGGCTTTAAAAGAAATGCCACAGTCGGGCGTCTGAGCGACACCACATAAAGGGCTTTAAAAGAAATGCCACAGTCGGGCGTCTGAGCGACACCACATAAAGGGCTTTAAAAGAAATGCCACAGTCGGGCGTCTGAGCGACACCACATAAAGGGCTTTAAAAGAAATGCCACAGTCGGGCGTCTGAGCGACACCACATAAAGGGCTTTAAAAGAAATGCCACAGTCGGGCGTCTGAGCGACACCACATAAAGGCTCTAAAAGAAATGCCACAGTCGGGCGTCTGAGCGACACCATATAAAGGGCTTTAAAAGAAATGCCACAGTCGGGCGTCTGAGCGACACCAATAAAGGGCTTTAAAAGAAATGCCACAGTCAGGGCGTCTGAGCGACACCACATAAAGGGCTTTAAAAGAATATGATCGTAGCGAATATCCGGAGGTAGAACCATCCCAGAGATATTCGATAATACCAAGAATATCACGCGTTAGTCCACAACAAAAATATACGCATTATTATCACATGTCACAAGTTTGCAATATCAGTTCTGAATTTAATAGTTTCACCTCCGAAGACCGACACTAAGACCGACACTTGACCCATCCCAGACAGTAGTCCTTAACCATGGACACGGCTATTCGAATAGGTTTAATCTCTGCAGAGGGTATACTCTTACCCACGAGTAACAGATTTCTTTAGTCCATCAGGACTAATTCCGTCTACGGTCTTTTTGTTGAAAACACACCTAACTTGCACACACCAGCTTAACTCACATGTGTCTGGAATCACCCACGACACCTGTCAAGCAAACTCTAAGTGGGGAGGCTACAACCTCGACGTAACATGGGATCACAAATTTATACCGCGCGCAAAACTGGGGAAGCTACCCCCTTCGGCTACAACCGAAACACCCAATGCTCCCGGACCAGGTGGCATGACTACCGGATGCCTCCAGTATCTTCCACCACGGCCTCTCTGTACGGTGTGTGCTAGGAAAGGGGTTGACAACTTACTGAACCGTACCCTACTAATTGTAGAGACGAGTGGTAGTACGAAGCATGTATGGGGTTACTGGCACAAGACTCGATCTACGGTCGACTCAGGAGGTTGTATTATATCCTGCATGATTAGCATAACAATGCATATATTTCAAAAAACAGATAGAAACATCACGCGACATACCCCTCATGCCATACCGGACACGACCGTCTCGACGGAGGACTAGGGACAAGACCGTGTCTACCCAAGACAGAGGCCTTCCCGGCTTCCCTTCCTGTATGCATGAAAGACGTATGGCGGTGATTTCCTTCGTTAGCATAATCTTATTAAAATGCACTCATAAGTAGGATCACTTCCTCACATAAAATAACGTATGCTCGTGTCGCGGTGGTGCTGTCACCGGTTCAACAACACACACATAATTTACACCAGGGTTCAGAATGATTGCCTTCAGGTCATGGGAAGGAAGGGTGCATCCAAAACATCTTGAAATCTTCAAAAATCCTATTTAAAAGAATATATATGAATTAACACACAAAAACAAAATAGCACAAAAATTTGTCTTGAAATTTTTTCAAATAAATCTTAAAATAAACTAGACAATATTTGAAAGAGGTAGGAAAAAGAATTAATTCATTTGGAGCTGTATTCAAAAAGATACAACCGGTCAAAGTTTGGTCAAAAATCTGATATTTAAAAAAATAAAACAGAAAGAAAACGTTTCGGAATATACATACACGTCGAAGGCGCATTTTGGAAAGGCGCTTTCACTTATCCAGCGTGGCTGCGCCTGAGTCACTAACAGTGGGCCCGCCTGGCCCACTGGTCAGGTTTGACTGGTCTCCCTCCCTCTTTCTTCCTCGGGCCGGGCAGAGGCGGGAATTCCGGAGATCGTTGCCGGCGAACGGCGGCTCCTCGTGGGCTCCAGATGACCGAGGTGGATCCGCAAGACCTAGACGGTCCCTCCGGTGGTCACTTTGCTCTCTGGGGTGGTCGGGGCTGCCGGCGGTGAGCTCCGCGGCGGACGGTGGTCGTCGGAGAAAGTGAGTTTGAGGTAGCAGTGGCTTTCGATCCAAATCGAGTAGGGGAACGTGCTCACAGGAGGAAGGGAAGGTTCCTGGCGGAGAGAGTGGAGAGGGGGAGGCCTTGATGGTGCTGGACTGGTCGGGTCAGTGGCGGCGGCTGGAGTTGCCGGAGAGGAAGGAGACGACCCTTTCCCAACGATTGACGGCTAGGGGGGCACGGGTGGGACGGTGTGAGGCTGCCTGTGTGCGTGTTTGAGCTCGGGGTCTCTTTATACAGGCGCTGGAGGTCGGTTCCAAGGCGGCCGGCGATAAGGATGACGGCGAACCGCCCTGCTGTAGCTAGGGCGATGTGGCGGCGACGAGCGCTAGTGGACACGATTGCGGATGAGCCCGCACTGTTCTAAGAGGCAGGTGGCAAGCGTTGGCGGCTTGGGCAGCGCTGCCACGGCCGGGCCTGCAAGCGGCCGTCAGCTAGCCACCACGACCATCCTGACGGCGGCGCTGTGGGGGTGCCAGGTTGGTCGGGGTGGTGTGGCGGTGCAAGGGGACACGGCGTGCTGGCTGGGGCCGGTCACAGGCCGGATTCGGGTGCGGGGTGCGATGCGGCGTCTCGGGCGCACGGGTGCCAAACGCACGCTCTGGGCGCGCCCAGAGCGCGCCCGGGACATGCTCGACGAAATGCCAGGGCATCCTAGAGGTTGCGGTTGAGGCTGGCAATTTACAGAACTAGTCTACGTTTAGCAAGGGGACTGAGGGACATGGTGGATTGGTAAGGGGCTCAAGTTCACCATGTAAACTTGAATTCATGCTATAACTGGCTATGCACTCAGGGTGTTTGACAAAATGCCAAAAGCACCTAGGTAGTTCTTGTAGTGGCCAAATTCTCCAGATTAGTGTCTCTATGGATGTAAGAGAGAGTGGTGAAGTTAGTTTGCAAAAAAGAGAAACTTGCTAATGCAAGTTTTGCAAAACTACACTTCTGGACAGGGAGTAGATGGCATCATTACATGGGCTAAGAGTGCTCCAAAGAGTGCATGCTCCTGGTCTTAGGGGTTTTGCAGGGTTGGCTACAAGCATGAGAGGACACAAGGTCACTTGAGCAAGGAAGAATGGGGTTGCAGTAGAAAACATAGGTCTGGTCTAGAATGAAAATGATGTTGATTCACTCAAAAATTTCAAACAACAACATTGGGTTTTGGCATAAAGTGGAATCATATGCTGCTACTGAAATCCCATAATTTTGGTGGAGGCTCTAGGGAATTATTTAAATGGGTTGCAGTGCAAAACTGTCCACTGGACCAGAGAAGAAAAACAGGCACAAAACTCATAATATGCAATAAAATAGATATATAATTGCACAGAAATGATTTAGAGACCTCACATGATGTCTCCAAATTTTGGTTGGATTTTTAGCTAATTTTATCAACTGGTTGAAGTAGAAAAAGATCTCCAAAACTCAAACAAGTCTTTTTAATGATTAAAGCTCAGGGTGAAATAATTTTATAAGTAAATCTACTGATCTTGAAATAGTTATACAGATAGCATAGAAGTTTAATATGTTTGGAAGGATCCACTTGGGAAAAATAAATCCTTAATACTAAAAGAGATGCTCTGAACTCCACAGAACTAATCCAAAAGGAAAAATTTTAAAACTCCTAGCAACATTTTAATTTCCAAAAATTTGGTTAAATTTTTGGGGTGTTACAATTACTAACCCCCTTAAAAAAATCTCGTCCTCGAGATTTGCTAAGGTTCGTAAAACAACAAAAAATACTTTTACTAGATCAAAAGATCATTTACACAAGCGGTAAAAAGAGGCTACAGTGAGAGGGCAGTAAGTGGTGAATAACTACAGTGTGGGCACTGGCGTTGTGTGGAGAAATTCCATGTTCTGGACAACGAGTGATTTCTATGCGGGGCGTAGTGAATTTAGAATAAATTCTAAATTCAACAATACGCTAGTCGTACCCGAGAGCACAGTGCTCCCTCTGGCTGACAGGTGGGACCAGGGCCCACTGTCAGTCTCTCCTTCCTCTGGCTCTCTCTTCTTCCTCTCTCCCGCGCGTTTTCCCGGCTTTCTCCACCAGCGACGACTAGCGCGTAGGGCGTCTAGGCCGTACTGCGGTAGTGTGCGGCGTGCTTGATGCCGGTGCAGTGTGCACTCACGTCGCGGGCCAGTGCGCTGTCGGCACTGCTCGAGGATTCGCCTCTGAACACCGGTGATCGGGCGATGAGCGGCGCTGGTGGACTTCGTCCACCGTACACCGATCCCGAGCTATAAAACGACCGCGGTGCTCCTTCTTCATCTTCGCACCTGGCCTCGCTTCTCCTCCTTCTCCTCCATTTCTGCTCACCGGAGCTCGAGACGAGGTTCCAATGGTGGAGACGGTGCCGGACTGGTACATGATCCTGGTGTGTGGAGGGCTGGCGGCAGTGCTGGGGCTCTCTATGCTCCTGTGCGCGATGATCTATGATGATCGTTGTGATGCTGCCGCTCGGGTGTTGGCTCTCCGCGGTGGCGGTGATCACGAGGATTAGGCGTAATCCCGAGTGTTTTACCGTTATCGATGTGTTGGAGGTGGATAGTGTCCGGATGATTATCTGCTAATCTATCCCTTGGCGACATGTGGAGTGCTTAGAAGGGGGGTTTGTGAGATGCAACATGGTTGCGTGTATATCAGGTAGTGTAAGAGTCCAAGTGGTTGTGGGTCTGCTGCCGTGGTGCTGCGCGAAATAAAACAGATAATCCATGCAGCGAGAGGATAAAAGATGCATCAATTCTGGAAGAAGAAAATCTCATTCCAGGATTTTTTCGCGGTTACACAGGTTGCTCACGAAGAAAACCACTCACAAACGTAAAAAAACAAAAACTAAATACTCGACTCGTCGCACAAATTCGAGGTACCATGCATAAGTTACAACATAATAGTAAATGCTGAAATAACAAATGCAGCAGTGGCGTCTAAAATGAGAATGGTAACTGGACAGGGTCTCGAGGAAAAGTCTCTGGTAGTGGAACACACTCCTCTTCTATCGGAGGAAGTGGATTGATCAGTCGATGTATGCAGTCTCTCCGGATCGGGCCTCAGTGGTCTGCCAATGGCAATCTGAGGATTTAAATCAGTGAGATTCTGGAGATAATCCATCACTCGCTGGTTCAAATGCTCTTGAGCGATGATGTACTGGATGAGGTTGGCCAGTACTGGGTCTCTCTCAATCCGCCCACCAGGAAAAGATGTTACTCCCCCGGGCATTGCACGGCTCGGAAAGTAATAATATCCTCGCTCGCGGGCATAGGGCACTGCGGATCGAAGACGAGCAATCGCTTCGTTCGCAGCAGCCTCTATGGCCAAACGTGGGGTTGGCATAGATTTCCCCATGAAGGAAACCTCCGTTGGATCTTGGTTGGGGTCTACGGGAGGAATGTGTACTGCTGCCCAATATACCGAGGTGGAAGGGGTGATTCTCGATTTGAACAGCTCGTACTGGGGTGGCTGGGTAGAACCCATTGTACTGCAGGTAAAGTCCCACAATATTTTGACAAAGCTACCTGGGGTTGCATCTGGGGTTCTCCGATAAATACTAGGGCTCGGCATGGCAAGAAATGGCTGTGAGAATGGTGTACGAGGTGAGGGTTGCTGGGTAAGGTCACAAGAGAGCCTTCTTATATAGCGTCTGGGCTGATCTATTTACCGTGGTGAAAGGTAATAAATATGCCAGATTAGCTCCAAAGGACGGGGTCAGTGTCAGGAGATATACATATCTCATAAAGAGACATGTTACTGTGCGTGTCGTCGGGGTTGGTTTTGGTAGCTGTGCCCGGAAAATGTGCACTATGTGCTGACAAAAATACGCGAGGCTACCATTAAAACAGGGGCACAACGACAGGCTGCGTTAATACACAAGATTACGTGATTACAAAGCGGGGATACACTAAGACTCGGCACTACTCGTGCAGCTTAGTCTACCTTGTTTACGTCTAAACGGGCGTGTCTGGTGGATGTCGAGGCTTCTCCACGTGTCCCACTGCTGGGATTAGTCGGAGATGGCGGAGGAACTGCAGGGTCGGGGTAGAGATGATGACCATCGCGGGGATTGTTGGCCACAATCCCGTTGGAGTGTGCTCCCAAAAGGTGACGAAGCACTTCTGGGGTCATCAAGACACCTTGGCCGCTGGTTGGAGCTGACCTCAGGGTCTCGATCGGGTGTCCAAACAGCACGACTGGGTTGTCGGCGTCGGACTCGGCTTCCCTGCTTGCCGGGGCTCGGCGAACCAACTCTCCTCAAGCTGTGATCAGATCAATAGTGATTTGATCAAACAATGCCTCTAGTGCACTTACATAGCGTACTAGGTGCAACAATGCGGGATCCGTCTCGTGGTCTCCGTTGGCAACTTGGGGTGGTCTACCATACCCTTCACGCCTGGGGTAGTAGTAGAACGAGCGACAGTTAACTCTAGGCGACAACTGCCGGAGTTGAACTATAGCTTCTCGAGCGGCTAGCTCGATGGCTTGTGGCTCGAAGGAATTTGTTCTTCCGGTGAACCTGTAGGGGCGTTCTGGCGACAAACCCCTACCGTAGATGTGCACAGTGGCCCAGAATTGGCGGTCTTCACCGCTCATGGGTCCTTGGTACACAACATATTCTGGGGGCTCTTCTAACGCGTAGGCACGACGGGTGAGGTTTGCGAGTATGGTCACGAAACCTCCAAGATTGGTTGCTGTGGTCTCATTGTGCACTATGGGACCAGGCATTGTGGCTAGGTTGGGGAAGAGGCTGTGCTGGGCCGGTTGAGGTTAGCGTGCCCTTTTTATAAAAAAGAGAATGGAGTCTTCCTTCGCACGCTTGCGAATGAGACATTTCTGCCATTGGTCATTGGCGTGTGATCGAGATGCTAGACTGATAGGTTGGGCACCGACAGCCAAAAGTGTCGGGGATCACTGTGTGGCTATCTTGCACGGGAAGCTTGGTTGGGGTTTTGGTTAGGGTCTGTTAGGTTGGTTTACCTAAGTTATCCGACTTGGCTAAGATAGGATTAGCCAATGGTCAGCCTGGCTCTGATACCAAGTCTGTGGCGACCGATTCTCCGGGTATTAATTCCCAGAAAATGGCCCTTGTACTCATCAGCCCCAGGATAACTGTTAGCTGATGAGGCACCAACTTGATACAGAAATTCCAAGCAAATACAAAATATGTAGTACAAGACCATTCTAGTCTGTGAGTACAACCAATGGTTTCTAATGGTTAATGGCGGAAGCGGTTTGTGAATCATCAGTGTCTATGGGACTCCATTTCCCACGGGAACAACTGACCAGGCTAGCTCCTATCTTCGCGCGGCTGCTATCACCGTTGCTTAGGTTCCGGGGCTGTCATCACGTCGCTCCTCTCCGTGCAAGAAATCTGTCCAAGACAATAGCCAGGGACAAGCCAATGAGTACTTTGAATGTACTCGCAAACATTATGAACACAGGTATAATATGACAGTGATGTGCTGAAAATATTATATGAACATAACGTCAATCACCAATGATAAATAAAACTCTGATGCGTACGAGCATGTTAAAATATAAATATGCAATAACATAAATATTGAAATTTATAAAATAAATAACAAAAATGCCATAGTCGGGCGTCTGAGCGACACCACATAAAGGGCTTTAAAAGAAATGCCACAGTCGGGCGTCTTAGCGACACCACAAAAAGGGCTTTAAAAGAAATGCCACAGTAGGGCGTCTGAGCGATACCACATAAAGGGCTTTAAAAGAAATGCCACAGTCGGGCGTCTGAGCGACACCACATAAAGGGCTTTAAAAGAAATGCCACAGTCGGGCGTCTGAGCGACACCACATAAAGGGCTTTAAAAGAAATGCCACAGTCGGGCGTCTGAGCGACACCACATAAAGGGCTTTAAAAGAAATGCCACAGTCGGGCGTCTGAGCGACACCACATAAAGGGCTTTAAAGAAATGCCACAGTCGGGCGTCTGAGCGACACCACATAAAGGGCTTTAAAAGAAATGCCACAGTCGGGCGTCTGAGCGACACCACATAAAGGGCTTTAAAAGAAATGCCACAGTCGGGCGTCTGAGCGACACCACATAAAGGGCTTTAAAAGAAATGCCACAGTCGGGCATCTGAGCGACACCACATAAAGGGCTTTAAAAGAAATGCCACAGTCGGGCGTCTGAGCGACACCACATAAAGGGCTTTAAAAGAAATGCCACAGTCGGGCGTCTGAGCGACACCACATAAAGGGCTTTAAAAGAAATGCCACAGTCGGGCGTCTGAGCGACACCACATAAAGGGCTTTAAAAGAAATAATCATAGTGAATATCCCGGAGGTAGAACCATCCCAGAGATATTCGATAATACCAAGAATATCACGGGTTAGTCCACAACAAAATAATACTCATTATTATCACATGTCGCAAGTTGCAATATCAGTTCTGATTTAATAGTTTCACCTCCGAAGACCGACACTAAGACCGACACTTGACCCATCCCAGACTGTAGTCCTTAACCATGGACACGGCTATTCGAATAGGTTTAATCTCTGCAGAGGGTGTACTCTTTACCCACGAGTAACGGATTCCTTTAGTCCATCGGGACTAATTCCGTCTACGGTCTTTTTGTTGAAAACACACCTAACTTGCACACACCAGCTTAACTCACATGTGTCTGGAATCACCCATGACACCTGTCAAGCAAACTCTAAGTGGGGAGGCTACAACCTCGACGTAACATGGGATCACAAATTTATACCGCGCGCAAAACTGGGGAAGCTACCCCCTTCGGCTACAACCGAAACACCCATGCTCCCGGACCAGGTGGCATGACTACCGGATGCCTCCAGTATCTTCCACCACGGCCTCTCTGTACGGTGTGTGCTAGGAAAGGGGTTGACAACTTACTGAACCGTACCATACTAATCATAGAGATGAGTGGTAGTACGAAGCAAGTATGGGGGTTACTGGCACAAGACTCGATCTATGGTCGACTCAGGAGGTTGTATTATATCCTGCATGATTAGCATAACAATGCACATATTTCAAATAACAGATAGAAACATCACGCGACATACCCCTCATGCCATACCGGACACGACCGTCTCGACGGAGGACTAGGGACAAGACCGTGTCTACCCAAGACAAAGGCCTTCCCGGCTTCCCTTCCGGTATGCATGAAAGACGTATGACAGTGATTTCCATCACAAATCATGATAACTTCATTAGCATAAACTTATGAAAAATGCACTCATAAGTAGGATCACTTCCTCACATAAAATGACGTATGCACGTGTCGCAGTGGTGCTATCACCGATTTAAACAACACACACATAAATTTCACCAGGGTTCAGAATGCTAGCCTTCAGGTCATGGGAAAGAAGGGTGCATCCAAAACATCTTGATATCTTCAAAAATCCTATTTAAAGGAATGTATATGAATTAACACACAAAAACAAAACAGCACAAAAAGTTGTCTGATTTTTTTTTTCAAATAAATCTTAAAATAAACTAGACAATATTTGAAAGAGGTAGGAAAAAGAATTAATTAATTTGGAGCTGTATTTAAAAGATACAGCCGGTCAAAGTTTGGTCAAAAATCTGATATTTAAATAAAAACAGAAAGAAAACGTTTCAAAATATACGTACACGTCGAAGGCGTATTTTGGAAATGCGCTTCCACTTATCCAGCGTGGCTGCGCCTGAGTCACTGTCAGTGGGCCCGCCTGGCCCACTGGTCAGGTTTGACTGGTCTCCCTCCCTCTTCTTCCTCGGGCCGGGGAGAGGCGGGGATTCCGGCGATCGTTGCCGGCGAACGGTGGCTCCTCGTGGGCTCCAGATGGTCGGGATGGAACCGCAAGACCGGGGTGGTCCTTCCGGTGGTCACTTTGCTCTCTAGGGTGGTCGGGGCTGCCGGCGGTGAGCTCCGCGGCGGACGGTGGTCATCGGAGAAAGTGAGTTTGAGGCAGAAGTGGCTTTCGACCAAAATCGAGTAGGGGAACGTGCTCACGGGTGGAAGGGAAAGTTCCTGGTGGAGACAGTGGAGAGGGGGAGGCCTTGGTGGCGCTGGACTGGTCGGGTCAGTGGCGGCGGCTGGAGTTGCCGAAGAGGAAGGAGACGACCCTTTCCCAATGATTGACGGCTAGGGGGGCACGGGTGGGACGGTGTGAGGCTGCCTGTGTGCGAGTTTGAGCTCGGGGCCTCTTTATATAGGCGCTGGAGGTCGGTTCCGAGGAGGCCGGCGATAAGGATGACGGCGAACCGCCCTGATGTAGCTAGGGCGATGTGGCGGCGACGAGCGCTAGTGGACACGATTGCGGATGAGCCCGCACTGTTCTAAGAGGCAGGTGGCAAGCATTGGCGGCTTGGGCGGCGCTGCCATGGCCGGGCCTGCAAGCGGCCGTCAGCTAGCCGCCACGGCCGTCCTGACGGTGGCGCTGTGGGGCTGCCAGGTTGGTCTGGGTGGTGTGGCGGTGCAAGGGGACACGGCGTGCTGGCTGGGGCCGGTCACGGGCCGGATTTGGGTGCAGGGTGCGACGCGGCGTCTCGGGTGCACGGGTGCCAAACGCACGCCCAGAGCACGCCTGGGACATGCTCGATGAAATTCCAGGGCATCCTAGAGGTTGCGGTTGAGGCTGGCAATTAACAGAACTAGTCTAGGTTTAGCAAGGGGACTGAGGGACATGGTGGATTGGTCAGGGGCTCAAGTTCACCATGTAAACTTAAATTCATGCTAAAACTGGTTGTGCACTCAGGGTGTTTGACAAAATGCCAAAATCACCTAGGTAGTTCTTGGAGTGGCCAAATTCTCCAGATTAGTGTCTCTATGGATGTAAGAGAGAGTGGTGAAGTTAGTTTGCAAAAAGGAGAAACTTCCTAATGCAAGTTTTGCAAAACTACACTTCTGGATAGGGAGTAGATGGCATCATTACATGGGCTAAGAGTGCTCCAAAGAGTGCATGCTCCTGGTCTTAGGGGTTTTACAGGGTTGGCTACAAGCATGAGAGGACACAAGGTCACTTGAGCAAGGAAGAATGGGGTTGCAGTAGAAAACACAGGTCTGGTCCAGAATGAAAATGATGTTGATTCACTCAAAAATTTCAAACAACAACACTGGGTTTTTGCATAAATTGGAATCATATGCTACTACTGACATCCCATAATTTTGGTGGAGGCTCTAGGGAATTATTTAAATGGGTTGCAGTGCAAAACTGTCCACTGGACCAGAGAAGAAAAACAGGCACAAAACTCATAATATGCAATGAAATAGATATATAATTGCACATAAATGATTTAGAGACCTCACATGATGTCTCCAAATTTTGGTTGGATTTTTAGCTAAGTTTATCAACTGGTTGAAGTAGAAAAAGAGCTCCAAAACTCAAACAAGTCATTTTAATGATTAAAGCTCAGGGTGAAATAATTTTATAAATAAATCTACTGATTTAGAAATAGTTATACAGAGAGCATAGAAGTTTAATATTTTGGAAAGCTCCACTAGGAAAAATAATTATCCTCAATATTAAAAGAGATGCTCTGAACTCCACAGAACTAATCCAAAAGGAAAAAATTTAAAACTCCTGGCAAAATTTTAATTTCCAAAAATTTGGTTAAATTTTTGGGGTGTTACACTCTCCCTCAAATATAATTGCAATAGTGATTACCAATCTAGTAACATAGTCAATTGCTTAGGGTCAATTCCACAACTCCTACCACCACTTTTCCACACTCGCTATATTTACTTTATTGCGTCTTTATCTAAACAGCCCCTAGTTTATATTTACATGTTCTTTATTATCTTGCAAAGCTATCCAACAACACCTACAAAGTACTTCTAGTTTCATACTTGTTCTAGGTAAAGCGAACGTCAAGCGTGCGTAGAGTTGTATCGGTGGTCAATAGAACTTGAGGGAATATTTATTCTACCTTTAGCTCCTCCTTGTGTTTGACACTCTTACTTATCGAAAATTGTTGCAATCCCCTACACTTGTGGGTTATCACACACGTTCAGCTCGGTGACATCCCTCGCCTTCTTAATCCAGAAAGTTTTCGAGGTAGTAGATGAGTTCCGTCATCACAACGACAAGGTAACAGTGATGGTGAAGTGATCTCTGCAGGGCTTCGCCTAAGCACTACGAAAAAATGACCAGGGGTGTAAAGGGTAGAGGGGGCACCGCACACAGCTAGGCAATTGTCTGGGGTGTGCTAGGCACCCCCTCCCACATATATATAGGTGGGAGGGGTGGGGAGGCAGCCTGGCGCACCACATAGGTGGCTAGCCGGCCCTAGGGCTCCTGCCCTGGCCACGCCCCCTGCCATGTTTGTACAAGAGGGAAGGAAAGGGGGGGAAGGAAGCGGGAATCCTAGTCCGCACTTTCCTTTCCCTTATCTCCTTTCCTTTTCCTCCTTAGGACGGCCCATATGGGGGTGCACCATCCCCTTGTGGCTGGTGCGTTTCCCCTCTTGGCCCATAAGGCCCATACCTTTCGCCGGGGGTGCCCGGAACCCCTTCCGGTGACCCGATAAGTACCCGATACCCCTTGAAACACTTTTAGTGTCTGAATAATATCGTCCTATATATAAATATTTACCTATCAACCATTTCGAGACTCCTCGCCATGTTGGTGATCTCATCTGGGACTTTGAACAACATTCAGTCACCAAATCACATAACTCATATAATATTATATCGTCAACGAACATTAAGCGTGCGGACCCTACGGGTTCGAGAATAATGTAGACATAACCGATACACATCTCTGGTCAATAACCAATAGCGAACCTGGATGCCCATATTGGTTCCTACATATTCTAAGAATATCTTTATCGGTTGAACCGTTATGACAACATACATAATTCCCTTCGTCCATCGGTATGTTACTTGCCTGAGATTCGATCCTCGGTATCTTCATACCTAGTTCAATCACGTTACCGACAAGTCTCTTTACTCATTCCGTAATACATCACCTCGTGACTAACTCCTTAGTCGTTTTCTTGCAAGCTTATGATGTGTATTACCGAGAGGGCCCAGAGATACCTCTTCGATACTCAAAGTGACAAATCCTAATCTCGATCTATGCCAACTCAAAAAACACCTTTGGTGATACCTGTAGAGCATCTTTATGATCACTCAATTACATTGTGATGTTTGATAGCACACAAGGTATTCCTCTGGTATTCGGGAGTTGCATAATCTCATAGTCGAAGGAATATGTGTTTCACATGTAGAAAGTAATAGCAATAAACTGAACGATCATTATGCTGAGCTAACGGATGGGTATTATCCATCACATCATTCTCCTAATGATGTGATCACGTTATCAAATGAGAACACATGTCTATGATTAGTAAACCTTAACCATCTTTGATCAATGAGCTAGTCTAGTAGAGGCTTACTAGGGACACGGTATTTGTTTATGTATTCACACATGTATTTAAGTTTCCGATCAATACGATTCTAGCATGAATAATAAACCTTTATCATGAATAAGGAAATATAAAATAACAACGTTATTATTGCCTCTAGGGCGTATTTCCTTCATCTAGAGCACATCAGGCAGTTGTCGTCTGTGTAGCATTGTCATGGTTCAGAGCATGTTGACCTCAATGGTTCACGATGACTTCCTCCATGATAACCTCCTGGTTGTCATCGAGCTTGAACTAGTTTTGCAACATCGCAATGATGCCAATAGGAACCTCGTCTTTGAATTGTTGAGCAAAGGAACCCAAGGTGGCCTCACTGACCTCTTCGCTGTCTTTTATAGTGTGGAGGTTGCGATAAACAAGCTTCCCAGCCGCCTTGGCAACTGGTATGGCCATTCCATGGCTACTAGGATGGAGCCACTCACTGGCTGGCTTAGGGATTAGTTGTTGTTTTGGTAGATGGGTACAACCGCAAGTGTTTGTGCTGCATTACTGGTGTCCTGGGAGGCGACGATGCCGGTGAAGCCAACATGGCCTCCTGGCACATTTGGAACATGGGCTTGATTTGGGAAGACACCATGTCTAGGACGTAGGCCGCAGAGGCATGTTGCATGCCAGATGTGGCTTGAGGGGTGATTTGAAGCCCGAAGGTGCACCACCGAGAGGCATGATGAGATTCGCCAGCGAGCAAAGATAACTTATACCAATCCTCTTCCATCATACCACCCTCCATCCGTCTCCCTCTCTGTGAGAGGAAAAGGAGCAAGAAGGGTTACATGTAGTGGTGAGTTCTGTTTTAATCCCTGCATGCAACGATTTATAAAAAACTAAGAATATTGAGATAGACTCTTTAAACTGTAAGGGAGGTGGTATGTTTCTATCCCCGCCATACAAGCCCCCATGTTTAGCGACCTAGTAAAATCCACATGGTTGGGTGGCCCTGTAGCTTTATAAACCCGGATTGGAGGAGTAGTTGGTAGCAAATCAACAAGGAAACAATATATGATTCATGCCTTATTGCAAATGCCATAGCAACTCGACCAAGATGCAATGATATTTCATAGATATACAATCATCAAAGCTACGGAGATAAGAAGCAACAAGTAAATCACATGTCTAAAGCCATACAATCTTAAAGTCCTGACAACAACAGAGGAAAGGTTCCTGTCTTCGGATATGTAGGATTTAGAACCGCTTGCAGAACACTCACATAATTGTTGTTTTTTTGTCTCTGATGGTACGTGTAGTGGTTCTAAGACTTACAGAAGAAAGGGGGGTAGGTATGGAGAGGCAAGATCTCGGCTATGGTGAAGATGTACACACAAGATTTACGAGTTCAGGCCCTTCTCAGAGGAAGTAATAGCCCTACGTCTCGGTGCCCGGAGGCGGTCGACTGGATTATATGTGTGTGATGTTACATGGGGTGCGAACCCTTGTCTCAGAAGAGGGGGTGGCTTATATAGAGTGCGCCAGGACCCCAGCCATCCTCCATTACAAGGGACTTAATGTACATAAAGTAGGGGCGTTACTGATAACGCCAGTCATAAGTGTTATTAATGACCTTAAAGACTACAGAGTGAATGTCCGGCCGTTGCAGTGCTGAGTGATTCCTAGTCTTTAGTAGGTCGAGTGATTCCTCATATGGTCGAGTGACAACAGGTAGGGGGACGCCCGAGTGATATGACTGGTCGAGTGGATTGCACTTGACATCTTTGACTAGGGGTTCTTCGTTGCCTCTTGGACTTCTTATCTTCTAGGGTAGTGACCTTGGGTAGGACATATAGGTGAGGCCTATGACCCTACCCCGGGTCTGTATCCTCATCAGTAGCCCCCGAATGGATTAAGGTTTGAGTGGAAAGTAGGTTGTTGTTGAACTTATTCCGAGCTTTGCACCTCGCGAGTGTTTTACGTAGGATGGAAGGCTTACGTTGGTACTTCAGCATCGATTCAGTCGCCTTGATCCATTCAGAAAGTTGTCGACTGAACTTGTAGCATCATGCCAAGTGTTGTATTGGGGTGCAGAATCTTTGGCGCGATTGATAGCAGTGTATCCTGGATTTCACGGGATACAAAATTTTGGGGAAGCGCGCAGGACGGGGCATGCCAAAGTAAGCGAGACAGATAAACAGTAGTGCCTCAGTTTCCAAGCCACCTTTCTTGCCGCGTATGTTGTGCGCGACTGTTGCGGGATTTGACAGGATCACCTGGTCCCACGCATCAGCCACTCGGAAGCGGCCCTTTATAAGGTGATGGAGCCAAGGAGCTTGCACTATGCGTGTCTATTTCTCTTTCTTCTTCCTCTGCTTCTTCACCACACCCAGCCATGGTGAAGGACAAGACGGTGGCGCTAGAGCACACGAAGAAGGCGACGAGGGCCACGAAAGTCAAGAAGCGGAACCGCGGGTCATCATCGCGCGCGGGGCTGCTGCCAGGCTGGATCCAGGGCGATTGGATCTGGTCTTTGCTCCGGCAAGAAGATCTGGATGAGCTGGTGGAGTCCGGGCTGATCGCAAAGGGCGCAACAAGGCTGCCTGAGGGGGAGAAGGAGCCGCAGCCTCGACCGGGTGAGTGTGTACTTCTCGCCACCCACGTCGATCGGGGTTTTTCGCTTCCTCCTCACCCCTTCTTCCGGGGCTTCCTGAACTTCTTCGGTGCCCAACTCAACCATTTTTCTCCCAATACCATCATGTACCTTGCCACATTATTGTCGATGTGTGAAAACTTTTTGGGGTGTCGATCGCGATGTGGCCTTTTCAAACATATTTTCATCATCCGTTCCCAGTCGGTGAAGAAAGCGAAAACGAGTGACTCGAGGACCCATGTCATTCAGATGTGTGGGGGTTTGGGTATCCAAAAGAGGCAAAGGAGTTCTTTCCCTTCCATGACTCTCCCTAAATCTGTTAGGGGCTGGCCGTCGACCTGGTTCTACTGCTAGGACGTGCCAACTCAAGGTCAGTCGACCGGCCTTCCCCACTTCACTTTTGACCATGTCCAGACTCCTTCCTCATTAAAAGTGACTGCTGCTGAGAACATGGAGACGAAGATGCTGGTTGAGAAATTGGTCCAACTAATTAATGAGGGTGTCACTGGCATGGACCTGTTGGAAGTATTCCTCAGTCAACGCATCCAGCCTCTTCAGGCCCGTGACCATCCCATGTGGCTGTACTCTGGGTCCGACAACACCGCTCGTGTTCATCCAGAGGAAGTGCCATCCAAGACCATGGCCATATGGTTGAAGAGCATTACAGGCAAACAGGACAACCCAGAGGAGCCAGGAGAGTCACCCCCTTCAGTGACGACAATCAGACCGACAAGGTATGTTCTTTATTCCGACTGTCTTTGCATACACGTTCCGACTGTACTTGAGCTCGACTGGCTTTTACTCGACTTCTTGTCATGTAGGTTTTTACTGACTTGTATTCGATGCCCAATGGTGAACAAGCTCTGGAGCAAGACCAGGAGGGAGAGGCTAGCGCGGAGGAGACGGTTAATGGGAATCTTCGGATGAAGATGAGGAGGAGGAGAGCGAGGAGTCACACGACGAGGAAGAGGTCGACTCGCCCCCGCGCTCTGAACACCGATCCAAGATACACCATGACCCGGCGAGCGGACGTGGAAAGAATGTGGCCCCAAGTACCCACACACAGAAACGCACTCGGACGTCGACTCCGGAGCCGATAGAGAAGTTCGCCAAGCATCCCAAGGTTGCTCCTCCAAATGCTCGCAAGACTTCGCCGAGGATCAAGATGGACGTCCCCATCCCTTTGGGGTGAGTATCTTTCTTGCATTTATCTAGGCCGACTGAAGATTTTGTTCTGACCAATCGGATCATGTATCTTTCTAGCCCAACCTCTGCTTCAACTGACATGGATATCAACAAAGCTCTAGGAGACGAGGAGACCGACGATGCGGCCACCTCCCGAGCTGGTAAGTCTGTTCGACCAGACTTCATTTAGTCGATTGGGTTGTCAGTCGGCTGAATTTCCGATATTTCTCTCTCTCCGCAGTTCCGCGAGATGTCATCGTGCTTCCTGATGAGGAAGAAGAAGAAGAAGTGCTTCTACAAGAGAGGAGGAAGAGAGGCGGGGGCTCAAGCAGGAGAAGGCTTGAAGTTCAAGTCCCTTAGTCGACACCGGTGCTTGAGGCGGTGGTCGAGCGTTCCGGAGATCCGGTTCAGACCAACGTCACATTCGCCAGCCCGCTGATGACTGATCATCTGTCTGGGTCAACTGCTCCGGCTCCTGCCGCTCCAGTGCAACTCCACGCATCTGTCCCAGTAGCTGCTTCGGCCGCCTAGGAGCCATCACTCTTTGCTGCATATCAGACCCCAGACGATTCACCAAGTTCTTCCAGGGAGGCTCTTCGCCAGGTGAACCTTGTCATGGAGCAGGTGAAGGTGATGCACGAGGCCAGTCAGGTGGCTTATAACGCCAACACCGCCCTGCAGACCAATGTTAAGGTCAGCAAACTCCGACTGAACTTTTGAATGTTGTTTTATATCCGATCACCCACTGGGGTGTGCCTGTGTTTAGAGTTTAGGAAGTCTTGCACTTCACTCGACTCATGTTGAGTCTTAGTATTCTGTCCGGACCAGTGGGGGCACGCCGCGTGCACCCACTGGGTGTAGTCCCCGAGACCACGATCGACTTCTGGCAGTCGGCTGAGGTCTTAGAATCTTATTTTTTACCTTGTTTTCTTGACTCACGCTAGGCAGACCATGGTGAGTGTCGATCTAGATCAGTCGGAGCACGCTAAGTGCACCCATGGGTGTAGTCCCCAAGACTACTATTGAATATTTGATTCGGCAGTAGTCTTAGAGTAACTTTCACTGTCATTGTCTTTTGTTTCTGTCGGCAGAAGTCTTGTGATCTTGGAGCTCGGCTTTCCGAGTTAAAGAAGAAGCATATCAGCCTTGAACTTGATCTTGAACTCGCAAAGATGAACCTCAAGACTGCTCAAGAAGAGACATCCATCATGGGAGGTAACCAATCGACTCTTGCAGACCTAGTAGCTCGCATCTTTCACCGTTTTTTCTTTCAGGCTCTTTGAACCGAGTGACTTCACACAAGCAGATGTGCGTAGTGAAAACTGTCAACTTCAGGCTCATCTAAAGAGTGTTGTTTCTTTAGAGAGAATGAAGGAAGCTTTGGAGAAGAAGGACCAGGACCTTGCTGCTGCTAAGAAGGAAGCACGTGAGAAGACAACGCTTGCGGGCAAGAAGATGGCTTCAGTCGGCAAGTTGGAAGAGGAGAATGCGAAGCTGAAGACCGCCATCTCAGAAGCCAATCAGGAAGTCGAGCAACTGAAGAAGGACAAGGAGAACCTGACCAATGAAGTTGGAGGTCTTAGAGCCAAAACATGCAAGCTAGAGTCCTATCTGGGACAACTTGCCGTGAAACTAGTTCTGAAGCTTGAAGGTACAGCCGCTCGACTGATTAATTGTCGTTGATTGAAGTATGTTGTAATATTGTCGACTCACTATTTTTCATGATGGTGCAGAACTTTGTCAGGATTTTGAAGCTGAAACCGGGTGGGTCGAGACAGGTCTCGCCCCAATCAATTGTCCTGTGAAAGATGATGTTGCGATGAACTTGCTGCGGTTGGAATCACGCTTGGACGGCGCCGTTGCCTTTCTGGCTCGACTCAAGGCAGCGATGACTCGGGTTGACGCCGAACTCTAGCCTCATGCGGAACTTTCTCAAGATCTCGATTCGTTGATGACTCGACTCAATCAGATTCCTGGTCGAGTGGAGGAGTGAAAGAAGTCATCCGCTCGTTGTGGCGCTGACGTCGCCCTGTCATTGATTCGAGTGCACTGCAAGGACGCTAAAGAAGACAAGTTGGCGGCCCTCAAGGTTGTGAATACTAAGAAGCACACCTTCCAGTCCTTCATGGACACCTTCCTTGAGGCTACCACTCGTATTGCAGACAACATTGACCTTGACAGCTTCTGTGGTCCAGCCAGCCCTTCTCCCGCCGAGTGATCGAAAAATCATTATGCTTCACCCTCATTTGCCTCGGAATGCCGAGTGATATTGTAATCGTTGAAACTACTTTGGGCCTGACGCCCGAGCACTTTAATCCGCAGTTAGGAACCTTTGGATTTATCTGAACTTGGCTTATCTTTGAATATGTTGTGTTTGTCTTCGAGCGGAACACGTTCTTCACTCGGATTGGTTTTTGTACTTTCGATGCAGCTTGCGAGGAAGAGGCCGCAGTCGACCTGTTGGACGAGCCTTGAGCAGCATTGATCAGCTCATCAGCGAGGCACTTAGCAATGGCCTTGACGTTCCTGAAAGTAGTTCGCCTTGGCACTAGCTGTTGGACGAGCCTTTGGCAGCATTTATCAGCTCATCAGCGAGGCATTTAGCAATGGTCTTGACGTTCCTGAAAGCAGCTCGCCTTGGCGTCAGCAGTTGGATGAGCCTTTGGAAGTGTGCACAATCTCATCCTTCTTCTCGACGGTGCAGCCCCGGGGGGAGGGGTCGTGGTCGACCCGTACCATTCGGTTGGGTTTTTCGAACTTAGGCGATTACTGGACTGCAGCTAAACCCCCGAGTGAGAGGATTCCTTGCCACTCGGTAGGATTTTTCAAACTTAGGTGAGTACTGGACTACAGCTAAGCCCCCGAGTGAGAGGATTGCTCGCCACTCGGTAGGATTTTTCAAACTTAGGCGAGTACTGGACTGCAGCTAAGCCCCCGAGTGAGAGGATTGCTCGCCACTCGGTAGGATTTTTCAAACTTAGGCGAGTACTGGACTGCAGCTAAGCCCCGAGTGAGAGGATTGCTCGCCGCTCGGTAGGATTTTTCAAACTTAGGCGAGTACTGGACTGTAGCTAAGCCCCGAGTGAGAGGATTGCTCGCCACTCGGTAAGATTTTTCAAACTTAGGCGACTACTTGAGTGCAGCTAAGCCTTCGAGTGTGCAGATCGCTCGCATAATCTCATCCTTCTTCTTGACGGTGTAGCCCCCCCCCCACCCTGGGGGAGGGGGGGTCGTGGTCGACCTGCACGGTTTGGTAGGATCTTTGAAACTTAGGCGAGTACTGGAATGCAGGTAAGCCCCCGAGTGAGAGGCTGGCTTACCACTCTGTAGGATTTTTTTACACTTAGGCAAGTACTGGACTGCAGCTCAGCCCCCGAGTGAGAGGCTGGCTCTCCACTTGGTCGGATTTTTTCTAATACTTAGCCGAGTACTGGACTACAGCTAAGCCCCCGATGAGAGGCTGGCTCACCACTCGGTAGGATTTTTCAAACTTAGGTGAAACGGATTCACGGCTAAGCCCCCGAGTGAGAGGCTGGCTCACCACTCGGTATGATTTTTTTTTCAACTTAGGCGAAACGGATTCGCAGCTAAGGCACCCACTGGGGGATTTAGAACATGTAAAAAATGAACAACAATCAATTGGAAGACTATAAAATCATGTCCTTGATAATCAAACTAAAAGGTATTTCTTATTACATCTCAATAGTCTGAATGCTTAAGAGTAAAAGGGGCGGATTAGTTCCGCATTCCAAGAGCGTGCTCATCTTTATTGTGCTCGACATTTAAAAGACGATATGCTCCGTTGTGGAGCACTTTGGTGACAATGAAGGGGCCTTCCCAAGTAGGAGTGAGCTTGTGTGGTTTCTGCTGGTCCACTCAAAGAACCAAGTCTCCCTCCTAAAATGCCCAACCCCTTACATTTCTGACGTGGAATCGATGTAGGTCTTGTTGATAAATGGTCGAACGAATCAAGGCCATCTCTCTTTCTTCTTCCAGGAGATCGGCTACATCTTGCCGAGCCTGTTCTACTTCCTCTTTTGAGAAGAGCTCGACTCGGGGCGCATTGTGAAGCAAATCACTCAGGAGTACAACTTCGGCTCCGTAGACTAAGAAGAATGGAGTTCGTCTAGTCGACCGATTGGGAGTTGTCTTCAATCCCCAAAGTACTGATAAAAGTTCGTCGACCCACGCACCTGCTGCATGCTTGAGGTCACGCATCAATCGGGGTTTAAATCCTTTGAGAATCAATCCATTTGCTCTTTCATCCTACCGATTCGACTGAGGATGGGCGACTGAAGCATAATCGGCCCTCGTTCCTTGGGAAGCACAAAAGGCTCTGAACTCGTCAGAGTCGAAGTTTGACCCATTAACCATCATGATGTTGTGCGGAACACCATATTTGAATGTCAATTCTCTGATGAAACTTACAGCTGTACTTGCTTCAAGGTTTTTAATGGGCTTGGCTTCAATCAATTTGGTAAACTTGTCGACTGCTACCAGCACATGGGTAAATCCACTCCTGCCAGTCCTCAGAGGTCCAACCATATCCAATCCCCAGACAGCGAAAGGCCAAACGAGTGGAATAGTCTTCAGAGCTGTCGCAGGCTTATGGGACATGTTGGAGTAAAACTGATAGCCTTCACATTTGTCTACTATTTCTTTTGCCATCTCGTTGGCATGTGGCTAGTAAAACCCAGCTCGGTATGCTTTGGGCACGATGGTCCGAGAGGACGCATGGTGACCACAGGTCCCCTAGTGAATATCATTGAGGGTCATTCGGCCTTCTTCTGGCATGATACATTTCTCGCAGACTCCAGTTACACTTTCTCTGAACAATCGACCTTTTATCACAGTAAAGGCTTTAGATCGTCGGACGATCTGTCGAGCCTCTTCTTCATCCTCTAGAAGTTCTTTCCTAAGAATGTATGCGACGTATGGCACTGTCCAGTCGGGAGTGACGACCAAAACCTCCATGACTAAGTCGACCACGGTTGGGATTTCGAGTTCAGTTGGATTTGTGGCGCTCTTAGGCTGTGGGGACTGTTCAGTGAAAGGATCTTCCTGAACTGAAGGTGAATGAATATGTTCCAAAAACACATCGCTGGGAATGGCCTCTCTCTTAGATCCTATCTTTGCCAATTCATTTGGAGCTTGATTTTTCAGTCGGGGTATATGGTGAAGCTCCAACCCTTCAAACTTCTTTTCCAGCTTTCTTACTGCATTGCAATAATTAGCCATGGCTGGGCTCCTGACATCCCATTCTTTCATCACTTGATTAACCACCAAATCTAAGTCACCATAGACCATAAGGCGATAGACGCCGAGTGAAATGGCCATACGCAACCCATATAAAAGTGCTTCATATTCAGCTTCATTGTTGGAAGAATCAAAATGAATCTGCAGAACGTAGCTAAGCTTGTCCCCACGGGGGGATACCAGCACTACCCCAGCACCGGAACCATTCAGCATCTTGGAGCCATCGAAGAACATGGTCCAATGCTCCGAGTGAACTTGAGTCGGCAGTTGCTGTTTGATCCACTCGGCAAGGAAACCTGCGATTGCTGGGGACTTGATAGCTTTCTTTGCCTCAAACTTAATATCCAATGGAAGGAGTTCAATCGCCCATTTTGCCACTCGAGCAGTTGCATCTCTGTTGTTCAGAATTTCAGATAATGGTGCGTCGTTGATGACTGTAATGGAGTGATCGGAGAAATAGTGTGCAACCTTCTTCATGGTCATGTAAATTCCATCGACAAGCTTTTGATAATGTGGATATCTCTGCTTGGATGGAGTCAAAACTTCAGAGAAATAATACACTGGGTTCTGAACTTTATTGGATTTTCCTTCTTCTTCCCGCTTGACCGTCAGTACTGTACTAACAACTTGTCCAGTGGCTGCAATGTAAAGCAGTAAAGGCTCTTTGCTGGTTGGCGCAGCAAGCACCGGCTGGGTGGAAAGCAGGGTTTTGAGCTCTGCAAACACTGCTTCAGCTTCATCAGTCCACTCGAACTTATCGGATTTTTTCATCAATCTGTAAAGAGGCAAGGCCTTTTAACCGAGACGTGAAATGAATCAACTCAAGGCGGCCAAACAACCAGTAAGTTTCTGAACGTCATGCACATGCACAGGGCGTTTCATTTGGAGGATGGTATCAACTTTTTCTAGATTTGCGTCGATCCCCCGTTCGGAAACGAGGAAACTGAGTAACTTTCCACCTGGAACTCCGAATGTGCACTTTGAAGGATTAAGCTTGATATCATACCTTCTTAGGTTGGCAAAGGTTTCTGCGAGGTCAGTCAGTAGGTCAGAACCTTTACGTGACTTGACCATAATGTCATCCATGTATGCTTCCACATTTTGACTGATTTGAGTGGGCAGGCACTTCTGAATCATCCTCATGAATGTGGCTCCGGTATTTTTAAGACCAAATGGCATGGTCACATAGCAAAAGCACCCAAATGGGGTGATGAAAGCCGTTTTTATTTCATCGGGGCCATATAGTCGGATCTGATGATACCCGGAATACGCATCTAAAAAAGACAAGCGCTCACACCCCGCAGTCGAGTCAACAATCGGATCAATGCGGGGGAGAGGGAAATGATCTTTCGGGAAGGCCCGGTTGATATGCTTGAAATCGATGCACATACGAAGTGAATCGTCCTTCTTAGGGACCATGACTACATTGGCAAGCCACTAAGAGTGGTAGATTTCTCAGATGAACTCTGCTGCTAGAAGCCAAGCTACTTCCTCGCTAATTGCTTTTCTCTTCTACACGGCGGACCGCCGAAGATGCTCTTTGACGGGGTTTGCCTTGGGATCTACATGCAAATGGTGCTCAGCCAGTTCTCTGGGTACACCCGTCATGTCAGAAGGTTTCCATGAGAAGATGTCCCAGTTCTCACGGAGGAACTGGATGAGCGCTTCTTCCTATTTGCAATTCATTGTTGTTGAGATATGAGTCGGTGCGGCATTGGGATCGGTCGGGTGAATATGAATCGGCTATGGAGAGGCAAGATCTCGGCTATAGTGAAGATGTACACACAAGATTTACGAGTTCAGGCCCTTCTCGGAGGAAGTAATAGCCCTATGTCTTGGTGCTCGGAGGCGGTCGACTGGATTATATGTGTGTGATGTTATAGGGGGTGCGAGCCCATGTCTTAGAAGAGGGGGGTGGCTTATATAGAGTGTGCCAGGACCCCAGCCATCCTCCATTACAAGGGACTTAATGTACATAAAGTAGGGGCGTTACTGATAACGCCAGTCATAAGTGTTATTAATGAACTTAAAGACTACAGAGTGAATGTCCGACCATTGCAGTGCTGAGTGACTCCTGGTCTTCAGTAGGTCGAGTGATTCCTCATATGGTCGAGTGACAACAGGTTGGGGGATGCCCGAGTGATATGACTGGTCGAGTGGGTTGCACTCGACATCTTTGACAGGGGGTTCTTCGTTGCCTCTTAGACTTCTTATCTTCTATGGTAGTGACCTTGGGTAGGACGTATAGGTCAAGCCTATGACCCTACCCCGGGTCTGTATCCTCATCAATAGCCCGCAAATGGATTAAGGTTCGAGTGGGAAGTAGGTTGAAGTTGAACTTATTCCGAGCTTTGCACCTCGCGAGTGTTTTACGGAGGACGGAAGGCTTACGTTGGTACTTCAGCATCGATTCAGTCACCTTGATCCATATAGAAAGTTGTCGACTGAACTTTTAGCATCATTGGCCGAGTGCTATCTTGGGGTGCAGAATCTTTGGCGTGATTGCTAGTAGTGTATCCAGGATTTCATGGGATACGAAATTTCAGGGAAGCGCACGGGACGGGGCGTGCCGAAGTAAGCGGGGCGGATAAACAGTAGTGCCTCAATTTCCATGCCACGTTCTTCACCATGTATGTTGCATGCGACTGTTGCGGGATTTGACAGGATCGCCTGGTCCCATGCGTCAGCCACTCGGAAGCGGACCTTTATAAGGCGATGGAGCTGAGGCGCTTACACTGTGCTCGTCTGTTTCTCTTTCTTTCTGCCTCTGCTTCTTCACTGCACCTAGCTCCTCTTCCCTCGATGCCGCCGCGCTGCCACCATGGTGAAGGACAAGATGGCGGCGCTGGAGTGCACGAAGAAGGAGACGGGGGCGGCGAAAGGCAAGAAGCTGAACCATGGGTCATCATCGCGCGCGGGGCTGCCGCCAGGCTGGATCCAAGGGGATTGGATCTGGTCTTCGCTCTAGCAAGAAGATCTGGATGAGCTGGTGGAGTCCGGGCTAATCGCCAAGGGTGCATCAAGGCTGCCTGAGGGGGAGAAGGAGCCGCAGCCTCGACCGGGTGAGTGTGTACTGCTCGCCACCCACGTCGACCAATTTTTTTTGCTTCCTCCGCACACCTTCTTCCGGGGCTTCCTTAACTTCTTCGGTGCCCAACTCCACTATTTTTCTGCCAATACCATCACATACCTTGCCGCGTTCATGTCGATGTGTGAAAACTTTTTGGGGTGTCGACCGCACTAGGGCCTTTTCAAACATATTTTCTCCGTCCGTTCCCAGTCGGTGAAGAAAGCGAAACGAGTGACTCGAAGACCCATGTCATTCAGATGTGTGGTGGTTTGGGTATCCAAAAGAGGCAGAGGAGTTCTTTCCCTTCCATGACTCTCCCTGAATTTGTTAGGGGCTGGCAGTCAACCTGGTTCTACTGCCAGGACCTCCGAACTCCAGGTCAGTCGACCGACCTTCCCCACTTCACTTTTGACCATGTCCAGACTTCTTCTTCACTGAAAGTGACTGCTACTGAGAACGTGGAGACGAAGATGCTGGTTGAGAAAGTGGTCCAACTGATTAATGAGGGTGTCACTCGCATGGACCTGGTGGAAGTATTCCTCATTCGACGCATCCAGCCTATTCAGGCCCGTGACCATCCCATGTTGTTGTACTCTAGGTCCGACGACACCGCTCGTGTTCATCCAGAGGAAGTGCCAGCCAAGACCGTGGCCATATGGTTGAAGAGCATTACAGGCAACCAGGACAACTCCAGAGGAGCCAGGAGAGTCATCCCCTTCAGTGACGACAATCAGCCCGACAAGGTATGTTCTTTATTCCGACTATCTTTGCATACACATTCCGACTGTACTTGAGCTCGACTGACTTTTACTCGACTTCTTGTCTTGTAGGTTTTTACTGACATGTATTCGATGCCCAACGGTGAACAAGCTCTGGAGCAGGACTAGGAGGGAGAGGCTAGCACGGAGGAGAGCGATGAATGGGAGTCTTTGGATGAAGAGGATGAGGAGGAGAGCGAGGAGTCAGACAAAGAGGAAGAGGTCGACTCGCCACCACGCTCTGAACACCGATCCAAGCAACACCATGACCCGGTGAGCGGGCGTGGAAAGAATGTGGCCCCAAGTACCCACACACAGAAATGCACTCGAACGTCGACTCCGGAGCCGACAGAGAAGGTCGCCAAGCAGCCCAAGGTTACTCCTCGAAAGGCTCAGAAGACTTTGCCGAGGATCAAGATGGACGTCACCGTCTCTTCAGGGTGTGTATCTTTCTTACATTTATCTAGGCCGACTGAAGCTTTTGTTCTGACCAAATGGACCATGTATCTTTCTAGCCCCACCTCTGCTGTAACTGACATGGATATTGACAAAGCTCCAGGAGAGGTGGAGACAGACGATACGGACACCTCCTGAGCTGGTAAATCCATTCGACCAGACTTCATTTAGTCGATTGGGTTGTCAGTCGGCTAAATTTCCGATATTCCTCTCTCTGCAGTTTTGCGAGATGTCTTCGTGCTTCCTTATGATGAAGAAGAAGAAGTGCTTCTACAGGAGAGGATGAAGAGAGGCGGGGGCTCAAGTAGGAGAAGGCTTGAAGTTCAAGTCCCTCAGTCGACGCCGGTGCTTGAGGCGGTGGTCGAGCGTTACAGAGATCCAGTTCGGACCAATGTCACATTCGCCAACCCGTTGACGATTGATCGTCCGTGAGAGTCAACTGCTCCGGCTCCTGCCACTCCAGTGCAACTCCACGCGTCTGACCCAGTAGCTGCTTCGGTCGCCTTGGAGCCATCACTCGTCACTGCATATCAGACCCCAGACGATTCGCCAAGTGCTGCCAGGGAGGCTCTTCGCTAGGTGAACCTTGTCATGGAGTAGGTGAAGGTGATGCACGAGGCTAGTCAGGTGGCTTATAATGACTTCACCGCCCTACAGACCAATGTTAAGGTCAGCGAACTCCGACTGAACTTTTGAATGTTGATTTATATCCGAACACCCACTGGGTGTGCCTGTGTTTAGAGTTTAGGAAGTCTTCCACTTCACTCGACTCGTGCTGAGTCTTAGTATTCTGTCCGCACCAGTGGGGGCATGCTGAGTGCACCCACTGGGTGTAGTCCCCGAGACCACGGTCAACCGCTGGCAGTCGGCTAAGGTCTTAGAATCTTCTTTTTTACCTTGTTTTTTATACTCACGCTGGGCAGACCATGCTGAGTGTTGATCTAGATCAGTGGGGGCATGCTAAGTGCACCCACTGGGTGTAATCCCCGAGACAAGTATTGAATATTTGATTCGGTAGTAGTCTTACAGTAACTTTCACTGTGATTGTCTTTTGTTTCTGTCGACTGATATATCTCTCTCACTGACTTCAGAAGCCTTGTGATCTTGGAGCTCGGCTTTCCGAGTTAAAGAAGAAGCATATCAGCCTTTAACTTGATCTTGAACTCGCAAAGAAGAACCTCAAGACTGCTCAAGAAGAAACGACCATCATGGGAGGTAACTAATCGACTCTTTCCCACCTAGTAGCTCGCGTCTTTCACTATTTTTCCTTTCAATCTCTTTGAACCGAGTGACTTCAGACTAGCAGATGTGCGTAGTGAAAACCGTCAACTTCAGCCTCGTTGGAAGAGTGTTGTTTCTTTAGAGAGAATGAAGGAATCTATGGAGAAGAAGGACCAGGACCTTGCTGCTGCTCAGAAGGAAGCACGTGAGAAGACAACGCTTGCGGACAAGAAGATGGCTTCAGTCGGCAAGTTGGAAGAGGAGAATGCAAAGCTGAAGACCGCCATCTCAGAAGACAATCGAGAAGTCGAGCAACTGAAGAAGGACAAGGAGAACCTGACCAATGAAGTTGGAGGCCTCACAGCCAAGACAGGCAAGCTAGAGTCCTATCTGGGACAACTTGCCGCGAAACTAGTTCAGAAGCTTGAAGGTACAACCACTCGACTGATTAATTGTCATCAATTGATGTATGTTGTAATATTGTCGACTCACTATTTTTCATGATGTTGCATAACTTTGTCAGGATTTTGAAGCTAAAACCGGGCGGGTCGAGACAGGTCTCGACCCCATCAATTGTCCTGTGAAAGATGATGTTGCGATGAACTTGCTGCAGTTGGAATCACGCTTGGACGATGCCGTTGCCTATCTGGCTCGACTGAAGGCGGCGACGACCCGGGTCGACACCAAACTTTGGCCTCTGGCGGAAATTTCTCAAGATCTCGAGTCGCTAATGACTCGAGTCAATCAGATTCCTAGTCGAGTGCAGGAGTGGAAGAAGTCATCCTCTCGCTGTGGCACTGACGTCGCCCTGTCATTGGTTCGAGTGCATTGCAAGGACGCCAGATAAGACAAGTTGGCGGCCCTCAAGGTTGTGAATACTAAGAAGCACACCTTCCAGTCCTTCGTGGACAGCTTCCTTGAGGCTGCCACTCGTATTGCAGACAGCATTGACCTTGACAGCTTCTGCGATCCAGCCAGCCCTTCTCCCACCGAGTGATCAAAAAAACATTATGCTTCACCCTCATTTGCCTCAAAATGCCGAGTGATTTTGTAATCGTTGAAACTCCTTCGGGCCTGACGCCCGAGCACTTTAATCCACAGTTAGGAACCTTTGGATTTATCTAAACTTGGCTTATCTTCGAATATGTTGTGTTTGTCTTCAAGCGGAACTCATTCTTCACTCGGATTGGTTTTTGTACTTTCGATGCAGCTTCTGAGGAAGAGGCCGCAGTCGACCTGTTGGACGAGCCTTGAGCATCATTGATCAGTGCATCAGCAAGGCACTCAGCAATGGCCTTGACATTCCTGAAAGTAGTTCGCCTTGGCACTAGCTGTTCGATGAGCCTTTGGCAGCATTGATCAGCTCATCAGCGGGGCATTCAGCAATGGCCTTGACGTTCCTGAAAGAAGCTCGCCTTGGCGTCAGCAGTTGGATGAGCCGTTGGAAGTGTGCACAATCTCATCCTTCTTCTTGACGGTGCAGCCCCGGGGGGAGGGGTCGTGGTCGACCCGTACCATTCGGTTGGGTTTTTCGAACTTAGGCGATTACTGGACTGCAGCTAAACCCCTGAGTGAGAGGATTCCTCGCCATTCGGTAGGATTTTTCAAACTTAGGCGAGTACTGGACTGCAGCTAAGTCCCCGAGTGAGAGGATTGCTCGCCACTCAGTAGGATTTTTCAAACTTAGGCGAGTACTGGACTGCAGCTAAGCCCCCGAGTGAGAGGATTGCTCGCCACTCGGTAGGATTTTTCAAACTTAGGCGAGTACTGGACTGCAGCTAAGCCCCCGAGTGAGAGGCTGGCTTACCACTTGGTAGGATTTTTTTACACTTAGGCGAGTACTGGACTGCAGCTAAGCCCCCGAGTGAGAGGCTGGATCTCCACTCAGTAGGATTTGTTTTACACTTAGGCGAGTACTGGACTGCAGCTAAGCCCCCAAGTGAGAGGTTGGCTCACCACTCGGTAGGATTTTTCAAACTTAGGCAAAACGGATTTGCAGCTAAGCCCCCGAGTGAGAGGCTGGCTCACCACTCGGTAGGATTTTTTTTCCAACTTAGGCGAAATGGATTCGCAGCTAAGGCACCCACTGGGGGATTTAGAACATGTAAAAAAATGAACAACAATCATTTGAAAGACTGTAAAATCATGTCTTTGATAATCAATCTAAAAGGTATTTCTTATTACATCTCAACAGTCTGAATGTTTAAGAGTAAAAGGGGCGGAGCAGTTCCGCATTCCAAGCGCGTGGCCCATCTTTATTGTGCTCGGCGTTTAAAAGACGATATGCTCCGTTGTGGAGCACTTTGTTGACGACAAAGGGGCCTTCCCAAGCAGGAGCGAGCTTGTGTGGTTTCTGTTGGTCCACTCGAAGAACCAAGTCTCCCTCCTGAAATGCCCAACACCTTACGTTTCTCGCGTGGAATCGACATAGGTCTTGTTGATAAATGGTCAACCGAATCAAGGCCATCTCTCTTTCTTCTTCCAAGAGATCGACTACATCTTGTCCAGCTTGTTCTGCTTCCTCTTCTGAGAAGAGCTCGACTCGGGGCGCATTGTGAAGCAAATGACTCAGGAGTACAACTTCAGCTCCGTAGACTAAGAAGAATGGAGTTCGTCCAGTCGACCGATTGGGAGTTGTCCTCAATCCCCAAAGTACTGATGAAAGTTCATCGACCCAGGCACCTACTGCATGCTTGAGGTCATGCATCAATCGGGGTTTCTATCCTTTGAGAATCAATCCATTTGCTCTTTCAGCCTGCCCATTCGACTAAGGATGGGCGACTAAAGCGCAATCGACCCTCGTGCCTTGGGAAGCACAAAAGGCTTTGAACTCATCTGAGTCGAAGTTCGACCCATCATCCATGATCTTGCTATGTGGAACACCATATCTGAATGTCAATTCTCTGATGAAACTTACAGCTGTACTTGCTTCAAGGTTTTTAATGGGCTTGGCTTCAATCCATTTGGTAAACTTGTCGACTGCTACCAGCACATGGGTAAATCCACTCATGCCAGTCGTCAGAGGTCAAACCATACCCAATCCCCAGACAACGGAAGGCCAAATGAGTGGAATAGTCTTCAGAGCTCACGCAGGCTTATGGGACATGTTGGAGTAAAACTAACAGCCTTCACATTTGTCTACTATTTCTTTTGCCATCTCGTTGGCATGTGGGTAGTAAAACCCGGCTCGGTATGCTTTGGCCACGATGGTCTGAGAGGACGCATGGTGACCACAGGTCCCCGAGTGAATATCATTGAGGATCATTCGGCCTTCTTCTAGCGTGATGCATTTCTGGTAGACTCCAGTTACACTTTCCCTAAATAACCGACCTTTTATCACAATAAAGGCTTTAGATCGTCGGACGATCTGTCGAGCCTCTTCTTCAACCTATGGAAGTTCTTTCCTAAGAATGTATGCAACTTATGGCACTGTCTAGTCAGGAGTGACGACCAAAACCTCCATGACTAAGTCGACCATGGCTGGGATTTCGACTTCAGTCGGATCTGTGGTGCTCCTAGGCTGTGGCACTCTTCAGTGAAAGGTTCTTCCTGAACTGAAGGTGAATGAATATGTTCCAAAAACACATTGCTGGGAATGGCCTCTCTCTTAGATCCTATCTTTGCCAATTCATTTGGAGCTTGATTTTTCAGTCGGGGTATATGGTGAAGCTCCAACCCTTCAAACTTCTTTTCCAGCTTTCTTACTGCATTGCAATAACCAGTCATGGCTGGGCTCCTGACATCCCATTCTTTCATCACTTGATTAACCACCAAATCTAAGTCACCATAGACCATAAGGCGATAGACGCCGAGTGAAATGGCCATACGCAACCCATATAAAAGTGCTTCATATTCAGCTTCATTGTTGGAAGAATCAAAATGAATCTGCAGAACGTAGCTAAGCTTGTCCCCACGGGGGGATACCAGCACTACCCTAGCACCGGAACCATTCAGCATCTTGGAGCCATCGAAGAACATGGTCCAATGCTCCGAGTGAACTTGAGTCGGCAGTTGCTGCTCGATCCACTCGGCAAGGAAACCTGCGATTGCTGGGGACTTGATAGCTTTCTTTGCCTCAAACTTAATATCCAATGGAAGGAGTTCAATCGCCCATTTTGCCACTTGACCAGTTGCATCTCTGTTGTTCAGAATTTCAGATAATGGTGCGTTGCTGATAACTGTAATGGAGTGATCGGAGAATAGTGTGCAACCTTCTTCATGGTCATGTAAATTCCATAGACAAGCTTCTGATAATGTGGATATCTCTGCTTGGATGGAGTCAAAACTTCAGAGAGATAATACACTTGGCGCTGAACTATATAAGCTTTTCCTTCTTCTTCCCGCTCGACCATGAGTACGGTACTGACAACTTGTCCAGTGGCTGCAATGTAAAGCAGTAAAGGCTCTTTGCTGATTGGCGCAACAAGCACCGGCTGGGTGGAAAGCAGAGTTTTAAGCTCTGCAAACGCTGCTTCAGCTTCATCAGTCCACTTGAACTTATCAGATTTTTTCATCAATCGGTAAAGAGGCAAGGCCTTTTCACCAAGACGAGAAATGAATCGACTCAAGGCGGCCAAACAATTAGTAAGTTTCTGAACGTCATGCACAAGCACAGGGCGTTTCATTCGGAGGATGGTATCGACTTTTTCTGGATTTGCGTTGATCCCCCGTTCGGAAATGAGGAAACCGAGTAACTTTCCACCTGGAACTCTGAATGTGCACTTGGATGGATTAAGCTTGATATCATACCTTCTTAGGTTGGCAAAGGTTTCTGCGAGTTAGTCAGTAGGTCAGAACCTTTATGTGACTTGACCACAATGTCATCCATGTATGCTTCCAGATTCCGACTGATTTGAGTGAGCAGGCACTTCTGAATCATCCTCATGAATGTGGCTCTGGCATTTTTAAGACCAAATGGCATGGTGACATAGCAAAATCACCCAAATGGGGTGATGAAAGCCGTTTTTATTTCATCAGGGCCATATAGTCGGATCTGATGATACCCGGAATACGCATCTAAAAAAGACAAGTGCTCACACCCCGCAGTCGAGTCAACAATCTGATCGATGCAGGGGAGAGGGAAATGATCTTTCGGGCAGGCCCGACTGATATTCTTGAAATCGATGCACATACGAAGTGAATCGTCCTTCTTAGGGACCATGACTACATTGGCAAGCCACTCGGAGTGGTAGATTTCTCGGATGAACTCTGCTGCTAGGAGCCGAGCCACTTCCTCGCCAATTGCTTTGCTCTTCTGCACGGCGGACTGCCGAAGATGTTCTTTGACGAGTTTTGCTTTGGGATCGACACGCAAACGATGCTCAACCAGTTCTCTAGATACACCAGGCATGTCAGAAGGTTTCCATGCGAAGATGTCCCAATTCTCATGGAGGAACTGGATGAGCACTTCTTCCTATTTTCTATCGAGTGTTGTTGAGATATGAGTCGGTGCGGCATTGGGATCGTTCAGGTGAATATGAATCGGCTTCATTTCACCAGGCGACTAAAATGCAGAATCCATGGCACGCTTCTTAGTTCGGAGCAAATCACTCGGATTTGCATTCTTCTGATATTCTTGAAATTCAACTGCTGCCATTTGCGCATCTCCAATTTTGGAACCTTTCTGGAAGCATTCCTCCACTTTTTGCCGATTGCTAATAATTGTGATCACACCTCTGGGCCAGGCATCTTCAACTTGAGGTACACGTAATATGGTCGAGCCATAAAACGTGTGTAGGCAGGCCTACCCAGAATGGCATGATAAGCACTCTGGAAATCCACAACTTCAAATGTCAACTTTTCTTTACGGTAATTCTTGGAATCACTGAAAACCACATCAAGGGTGATCTGGCCGAGTGATTCGGCTTTCTTTCCAGGGATTACGCCATGGAAACTCATATTGCTCTCGCTAAGTTTGGACATCGGAATGCCCATCCCCTTCAAGGTTTCAGCATAAAGGATATTCAGGCCACTACCACCATCCATTAGCACTTTGGCCAGTCGAGTGCCTTCGACCACTGGGTCGACCACCAACGCTTGCCTCCCAGGGGTGGCTATACGTGTAGGGTGATCAGACTGGTCGAATGTCATGGCTGTTTGAGACCATTTCAGGTATGTGGTCGTCGTTACAGGGGCAACCATATTCACTTCTCTGTTGATAACTTTCAACCGACTCTTGCTCTCAACATCAGCAAAAATCAACAGGGGAATTGACTTTGGGATAACCATCGTCTTCTTCTTCTTCCTCGTCTTTGTCCGACTCTTTCTCCTTCTCACTGGGCTGTTTCTCTCGGAACTGCTGGATCAGGAGTTGACATTGCCGAGTGGTGTGTTTAGGATAAATCAGATTACCATCTTCATCCTCCTTCGTATGAATGTGACATGGCAAATCCAACACATCATTTCCCGCTTGATCCTTTACCTTCTTAGGGGTCCAGGGCCCCTTAGGTTTCCATTTAAACTTTCCTTGAACCACTACCGCAATTTCACCGGGTGCTGCAGGCTCGGCCTTACATTTCTGTTTCCGATTGGAATTACCCCCGCCGGCGTCTTGGCCGACTGGTTTGCCCTTTCCGCTGCGGAGTCGATCCTCTTCTTCTCCGTTAGTGTACCAGGTGGCTATTTCCATCATCCGAGTCAGAGTCATATCACCAGTTCGACCAAACTTCAGGACCGGTTCTCGGTATTTAACGCCTTCCTTGAAGGCACACACTGCTTGATGTTTAGATACATTCTCCACTGTGTGATGCAAAGTGGTCCACCTCTGAATGAAATCCCTTAGTGTCTCACTTGATTTCTACACACAATGCTGCAACTCTGTTAACCCTGCTGGCTGCTTCCAAGTGCCCTCAAAAGTTCTGACGAACACTCGAGCAAGCTCTTCGCAACTGTATATACTGCCTGGGGCTAACTAGGTCAACCACGCTCTGGCTGATCCTTCCAACATCAAAGGAAGATGCTTCATTGCCAGTTCGTCATTCCCGCCACCGATGTGCACAGCCACTCGGTAACCCTCAAGCCATGTTTCAGGCTTGGACTCTCTAGTGAACTTGCTGACTCCAGTCGCCAACCTGAAGTTGGGAGGAATCACTGCAGCCCTGATGGCTCTGCTGAAACACTTTGGACCTGAAATATGAACTCTGCTGCTAGTTGGACGATCTTAGCCAAGGTCTTCCCTCTGCGCTCTGTTCCGATCGACCAGACCTTGAACAAGAATAGATCTTACATCAAAGCCTGGCTCTCTTGGGTAGACTGGTGCTCTGCGTTCGCCACTATGAAGGCGTCTATCATCGTACTGCCGAGGCACATATGATGCACTCCTCGGAGGAGGTGTGGGTACTCGATGGAGATTGTCACGGTCGAGTCAGTGATCATACTGTCCCCGGCCTTCACGCCGTAGGAGTGATCTTGGACTGTGGGCCAACTGGACAGTATCCGCTACCACGGACCTGCTATGAATCCTATTCTGCGACTGAGACACTGTTGTGTTCTGCTCACTTGCTGCCCGGAGCAAGGCCCAGATATGCATCAAACCTCTACCAGCCTCTGAGTGGGACGGCTAACTAGACTCTGCTATTCTGGCCAAAGCTGTGAGATTTTGAATCGGAGTGCGGTATACCTTAGGTGGAGGGGGGAAAAGCTGTCGTTGACTGGACTCAGGGATCCGATCTCGAGCGCGCTCGTTGAGAGCATGCTAGAGGTTCTCCAGTCGAGTGTGCTCAGCCAAATTAGCCAAGCGCACCTCTTCCAAGGCCCGAGGCTCGGGTTTTTTTTTCCAATGATGGGTGTGTGGAGTGCATCCATGTTGCAGCGACGAAGTTCTTCGCTCTGCTGTGAAGAGAGGGGTTCGGGATGGTACTCTTCGTGGACGCACGACGGATCGCCACCACCATCCCCGCTGTCTTCACGGCAGAACCCAGGTGGACTACATGGTTGAGGGAGTCCCGGATTAGGGGGTGTCCGGATGGCCGGACTATGACCTTTGGCCGGACTCCTGGACTATGAAGATACAAGGTTGAAGACTTCGTCCCGTGTCCGGATATGACTTTCCTTGGCGTGGAAGGCAAGCTTGGCGATACGGATATGTAGATCTCCTCCCATTGTAACCGACTCTGTGTAACCCTAGCCCTCTCCGGTGTCTATATAAACCGGAGGGTTTTAGTCTGTAGAAGGAACAACAATCATACCATAGGCTAGCTTCTAGGGTTTAGCCTCTTTGATCTCGTGGTAGATCTACTCTTGTACTACCCATATCATCAATATTAATCAAGCAGGAGTAGGGTTTTACCTCCATCGAGAGGGCCCGAACCTGGGTAAAAACATCGTGTCCCTTGTCTCCTGTTACCATCCGCCTAGACGCATAGTTTGGGACTCCCTACCTGAGATCCGCTGGTTTTGACACCGACAATGGTTCTTTCATTGAGAGTTCCTCTTTGTCGTCACCTTTAGGCCCGATGGCTCCTCCGATCATGAACCACGATGGGGTCCAGGATGAGACTTTTCTCCCCAGACGGATCTTCGTATTCGGCGGCTTTGCAGTGGGGGCCAATTCGCTTGGCCATCTGAGCAGATCGAAAGCTACGCCCCTGGCCATCAGGTCAGATTTGGGAGTTTGAACTACACGGCCGACATCCGCGGGGACTTGATCTTCGATGGATTCGAGCCACAACCAAGCGTGCCGCATGGTCATGGCGGGTACGATCTAGCTTTGTCGCCTTGCAGTGCCCCGGAGGCCGCCCCAGTGTCCGCTCCGACCTTTTGCTCGGAGCCGACTGCGCCAATCAAGGACGGATCGTTGGACATCGCCTCGGGGGTTGCAATCTCTACGGCGATCGAGCCGAACACCAGTCTTGTCCTTCGCGAAGCTCGTAACTCCATGGGGCTGGACTCCCTTCCGGACTCTGAGCCTCCCGCACCCCTGCCGATCGAACCCGATAGGGCGCCGATCATGGAGTTCACCGCCGCGGACATCTTTCAGCACTCGCCCTTTGGTGACATCCTGAAATCACTAAAGTCTCTCTCTTATCAGGAGAGCCCTGGTCGGACTACGGTCAGGAAGGTTGGGATGCGGACGACAAAGAAATTCGAAGCCCACCCACCACCCACTTCGTAGCCATTGTCGATGATTTAACCGACATGCTCGACTTTGACTCCGAAGACATCGACATTATGGATGCCGATGAAGGAGGTGACCAAGAACCAGCGCCTATAGGGCACTGGAAAGCCACCTCGTCATATGACATATACATGGTGGACACCCCAAAAGAAGGGAACGGCGATGGAACAACGGAGGATGACCCCTCCAAGAAGCAGCCTAAGCGCCGACGTCAGCGGCGCCGCTCTAAATCCTGCCAAAGCAAAAACGACGAATCCAGCACCGGAGACAATAACACCACGGATAGTGCCGAAGACAACCCCCTCCAGCAGGATTCAGCGCAGGAGGATGGAGAAGCCATCCCTCATGAGAGAGCGGCAGACAGAGAGGTCGAGGACGATAATTACATGCCTCCCTCTGAAGACGAAGCAAGCCTCGACGACGATGAATTTGTCGTGCCTGAGGATCCCGTCGAACAAGAGCATTTCAAACGCAGGCTTATGGCCACGGCAAGAAGCCTCAAGAAAAAACAATAGCAGCTTAGCGCTGACCAAGACTTGCTAGCCGACAGATGGACTGAAGTCCTCGCGGACGAAGAGTACAAACTCGAACGCCCCTCCAAGAGCTACCCAAAGCGCAGGCTGCTACCCCGATTAGACGAGGAAGCAACTAAACCTACATCACCAACGTATGACGCGGTCGACCGGCCACCCCGTGGCCGTGACAGAGAGGCCTCCCGGCCATCGATTCAAGCCGCACCCCGGCGCCGCTCAAAAAGTACCAAGGCACGGGGAAACGCGCCAGACCTGCGAGACATATTGGAGGACAAGGCAAGGCAAACAATATCGATCTACGGATCGCGTGGGCGCCCCACGACACGTGACGATATCCGTCACGTCGGATATGGCAAATACGGCCAGGCCGAACACATCAGACAAAGCTCATCTGGGCTACGTCGCGATATAGCCCAGTACAGAGGTGCCGCACACCCACAATGCTTCACAGATGAAGTAATGGATCATCAAATCCCCGAGGGGTTTAAACCCGTAAACATCGAATCATACGATGGCACAACAGATCCAGCGGTATGGATCGAGGATTATCTCCTTCATATCCACATGGCCCGCAGTGATGATCTCCATGCTATAAAATACCTCCCACTCATAATAGTACGGTGCTCCTCATCAATGGAGGCGCCGTTAAGCACCTCCAGCAAATTGTTCGGTGCCTCCGGTTGGACGGAGCCCACCAGTGTCGTAGGCTTGCCCTTCTTGCGAGGGGACTGCCTGCCGGCCTCCGGAACCACTGAAGGTTCCGGTGCGGTGTCCGGCCCAGGGCCAGACTTAGATCCCTTTGGGGTTTTATCCCCTTTGCGCCTGGAGTCCGGGAGGTCACCTTCCGGCTCCTCCAGGAGAACCTCCTCCTGGCTTAGCCCCTTTTGGGACTCCACCTCGGCATCATCCGTAGGGAGAGGGGAGGTAGCCGTCGGGAGTGAAAGACTATTCACATCCGACAAATCTAGGGAGCCACTCGACGAAGCGTCGAACTGGGCCTTGGGTAGACTGCGTGATTATGTTTGGCGTTAGAAGATATTGTGCACTAAAGGAACGCCATGAGTTATTCTAGTATCTGGATACTTACGATTTTGCCAGGGGCTTGGCCCTGGATGGCCACTCCTCTTTGTCGTCGTCGTCATCGGTGGCGTAGTCCGGAAGAAGGGTTTTCCCCTTCTTGGACCCTCCGGCCTCCCCAGTTGGGGCGGCCTTCCTTTTCTTTCCTCCCGCATAGAGTCAAACTATGAAAAACAAGTGTCCTGTAAAGGGGAAAAACAAGCTTACTGCGCTGGCTTGGCACATCGCGCAGAATCCGCGATCCTCGGTAATGGGTGGGGGAACCTCGGAGCTCTTGAATAGCACCTTCCAGGCGTCTTCGTGCGTTGTGTCGAAGAGCCTGGACAAAGTTTGGTGCTGGGCCGGGCCGAACTCCCACAAGTTGAACGCCTGTTGAGGGAGTCCAGGATTAGGGGGTGTCCGGATAGCCGGACTATGACCTTTGGCTGGAGTCCTGGACTATGAAGATACAAGATTAAAGACTTCGTCCCGTGTCCAGATAGGACTTTCCTTGGCGTGGAAGGCAAGCTTGACGATATGATATGTAGATCTCCTCCCATTGTAACCGACTCTGTGTAACCCTAGCCCTCTCCGGTGTCTATATTAACCAGAGAGGTTTAGTCCGTAGGATGAACAACAATCATACCATAGGCTAGCTTCAAGGGTTTAACCTCTCTGATCTCGTGGTAGATCAACTCTTGTACTACCCATATCATCAATATTAATCAAGCAGGAGTAGGGTTTTACCTCCATCAAGAGGGCCCGAACCTGGGTAAAAACATCGTGTCCCTTGTCTCCTATTACCATCCGCCTAGACGCACAGTTCGGGACCCCCTACCCGAGATCCGCCGGTTTCATTGGGAGTTCCACTGTCCCGTCGCCATCAGGAAGGATGCCATGTCCCGTCTTTAAAGACGGCACTCTTGCTAAAGGAGCTTTGGCTATCGGCCAAACTCTCCGGCTAGGCGGTTTTCGTATGACCGCCTGTTCGGCCACCGCACCGACGATGACTTCTCGGGTCATCAAAAGCAATCTCCACGTCAACTCGGAACTCACCGAGAAGTTAGATCTGATGGAGCTCTCTTCCTTAAACAAGCTCTTGGATCGCATCGCCACCCTGGGAGTCGCTACAGACTACGATCAGATTGGTCTTAAACCCTATCCAATAGAAATTGACTCTCCCCAGGTCACCCACCACGTCGCAGTGGTGGAGGAACAATGCGGCGAATCTATACCCATCTTAAGGACGAAATATGCCCGGATTCCCGATCCCCCCAAGCCGGATACCCGCGGAGGGGAGGACGTCACTCAAGCCCTGAACCTAAAGTCAGGCAGCAGGCCAGATTCATCGGACAACATCCAAGAACCCAAGCTTCCGAATTCGGAAACTCCTAGGCCCCTGAGCCTCAGATCGGGCGAGGTTCTGGATTTAACTCCACCCGCCCACCCTAACATAAGGGATCTATCCCAAGTTCGGCAAGAGCCAACGGAAACTATACATCATTACTGGGCCAGATTCCTCCTGGCTATGAACAGGATAGAGGACTGCCACGAGGAGGATGCAACTTCATCCTTCTGCAATAATTGTACAGACATCGGAATCCTCAACGCCATAAGTCGTCGTGATATTACATGCTTCACTGACTTGGCATCCATGGTACGAAAATTATGTGCGATGGAAAGCATCCGGAAAACCGAAATAAAATTCTGGGACGGTCCGGCCCTGAATACAACCCCAGTCCAAAATAAAAGGGCGCATTATCGCCATGCAGAGGGGTTAATCACCAAAAAATAAAAACCCTCTATAGGGTATGGAACCGTACTGGAGGGATGGCTCAATGGACCCTGTAAAATTCATAGTACAGAGGGCGTCACACCAACTCATAGCCTTAGAGCATGTTGGATACTCCGGCAGGTGGCCAGAAGTGGCGAGGAGCTTCTAACTCCAGAATCCTCAGAGCACCACCCCAGGAATACCAGTACGGTATCAACAGTCTTCGAGACTTTCGCATCAATGTGCGGAAACGAACACTCCGCAGCCTTACCGAAGTCTACCAGGTAGCAACAATAAACCCATGGAGTGACACGGCTATTACTTTAATGCCAGTGACGAACCTAAATTCCGAACAGCCCGAGCACCAGCCGCATTGGTCCTCAGTCCGATAGTGGACGGCTTTCGACTTACCAAGGTACTCATGGACGGTGGCAGCGGATTGAACCTCATTTATGAGGAAACCCTTCGAAAAATGGAAATAGACTGGAGCCGCATTGAGCGAAGCAACACAACCTTTAGAGGAATAATCCCCAGTCGGGAAGCGTGCTGTACAGGAAAAATCACACTGGATGTGGTGTTCGGCACGCCGGATAATTACAGGTCCGAGGAGGTCACATTTCAAGTGGCCCCGTTCAGCAGCGGATACCACGCTCTGTTAGGGCGAGAGGCATTCACAATTTTTCAAGCTATACCCCATTACGGGTACATGAAGCTCAAAATGCCCGGACCCAACGGAATCATCACTCTTGCTAGTGACCCGGACATAGCACTCCGCGCCGAAAACAAGACAGCCGCACTGGCCCTTGAGGCATTATCCGAAGCCCTAGCGGCCGAGGAACTAACTGCGCTGCGCTCCACGGTGGACAGGGACGACGTGATACTCGACAAAAGATCCAAGTCCACCTCCTTTAAACCGGCAGACGAAATAGTCAAATTCCAAGTCCATCCAACGGACCCTACAAAAACGGCCTCCATCGGGGCACAATTAAACCCTGATGTAGACGCCGCACTACGAGAATTCCTACGCGAAAATTGGGACATCTTTGCCTGGCACCCTTCAGACATGCCAGGAATCCCACGCAGGCTGGCCGAGCACAGCCTAAACATCCTAAAAGGATTCAAGCCTGTTAAGCAGGCTCTTCGGCGTTTCTCTGAACCTAAGAGACAAGCCATGGGAGAGGAGCTAGCCAAACTACTGGAAGCCGGATTCATCAGAGATATAAAACATCCGGACTGGCTAGCAAACCTGGTGATGGTACCAAAGAAGGACAAATCCTGGCGCCTATGCGTCGATTTCAAGGACCTCAACAAGGCTTGCCCAAAGGATCCCTTCCCCCTCCCCCGCATTGATCAAATCATCGACGCTACCGCAGGACACGATTCATTGTGTTTCCTCGACGCATACTCTGGCTACCATCAAATTAAGATGGCAGAGCCAGACCAAGCCGCAACGGCATTTATCACCCCATACGGCCCATTCTGCTTCAACACAATGCCCTTCGGGCTCAAAAACGCCGGCGCAACATATCAGCGCATGATTCAGACATGTCTGGCCAACCAGATCGGCAAAACAGTTGAAGCATACGTGGATGACGTGGTCGTCAAAACCAAGCATGTCGAAACTCTAATAGACGACTTGAGGCTCACGTTCGATAACCTCCGAACATATGACATCAAGCTTAACCCGGAAAAATGCGTTTTCGGCATACCAGCCGGAAAGCTCTTGGGCTTCATTGTATCCGGTAGAGGAATTGAAGCAAACCCAGCCAAGATCCGAGCTCTGTCACAATTGGATATTCCAAAGGACCTCAAACAAATACAAAAATTGACTGGATGCGTGGCGGCTCTAAGCCGCTTCATCTCCCGCTTGGGAGAAAAGGCATTACCCCTTTACCTCCTCCTCCGGTGCACCAAACACTTCGAGTGGACGGATGCTGCCACGGCCGGACTCGAAGAAATAAAAGCCATATTAGCAACAAACCCGGTCCTGGCCATGCCTAACATCGGCGAACCAATGCTATTATACATTGCGGCAACTCATCAAGTTGTAAGCGCAGTGCTCATCGTCGAACGAGAAACGGACGGACACAAATTCCCCCTTCAAAACCAGTCTACTACGTGTCCACTGTCCTCACTCCATGCAAGTCATGGTACCCGCATTACCAAAAGATAGCGTATGCAGTGTTCATGGCGTCTCGGAAGCTATGACACTACTTTCAAGAGTGTTCAATTACAGTAGCCTCCGAAGTGCCTCTTAATGATATTATAAACAACCGCGATGCGACGGCCGGATTGCCAAATGGGCCATTGAGCTCCTCCCATTCGACATAACCTATAAGCCACGGCGAGTTATCAATTCGCAAGTTTTGGCCAACTTTCTCGCTGAATGGACTGAAGCCGAACTCCCTAAAGAGTACGGCACATATTCCAACTGGATCATGCACTTCGACGGCTCCAAAATGCTAGCGGGTCTGGGGGCTGGCGTCGTTCTGACGTCCCCAACAGGAGATACAGTTCAATATGTCGTCCAGATAATGTATACGGACTCTAACAATGCAGCCGAATACGAGGCCCTTCTACATGGTCTCCGGATGGCAGTCTCCATGGGCATTCAACGCCTAGAGGTGCGTGGGGATTCGAACCTCGCGATATCCCAAATAAATGGAGACTTTGATGCCAAGGATCCAGAAATGGCAGCTTATCGCAATGTCGTCCTAACAATGTCAGCTCGGTTCGAGGGGCTCGACTTTCACTATATAGCTCGGGAAAATAATCAGGCAGCAGACGTCTTGGCACGCATCGGCGCAAAGCGTGATGCAGTCCCCCCCAAAATTTTATTGGAGAGGCTATTCAAGCCATCCATCCAATGGGAAGGGGAGTCCGGAAATAACAACCCGGACTCAGCCGCACCACCTGACACCGAACATTCTAACACAACGGGAGGCTCTGCCAATGAAGTAACATCCTCAGCCCACGAAATAATGGTAGTCATTGCCCCATGGACAGAACCATTCATAGCCTACCTAACTAGGCAAGAACTCCCCGACGACCAAAACGAGGCATGCTGCATAGTGCGGCAATCTAAAGCCTACAAAGTCCATGAAGGAGAGCTTTATAGGAAAAGCACCACCGGAGTCCTTCAAAGGTGTATCTCCGAAGAGGAAGGGCGGAACCTTCTGCCTGAAATTCATGCCGTACTAGGCGGGCACCACGCCGCAGCCCAGGCCCTCATAAGCAAGGCCTTCCGTACTGGATTTTATTGGCCTACGGCCCAGACAGATGCTCAGGACTTAGTCCAACGATGCGTCGGCTCCAATTATTCACTAACCAAAGCTATATGGCACCCATCGCCCTCCGAACTATACCCATCACCTGGCCCTTCGCGGTCTGGGGGCTTGACCTGGTTGGACCCCTTCAAGGGGGAACCCACAAGCAAAACTACTTATTGGTCATGGTTGACAAATTCACCAAATGGATAGAGGCCAAGCCTGTTAAGACGGCCAAATCCGGACCAGTGATAGACTTCATATCAGGGGTCGTACACCGTTACGGCGTCCCCCACAGCATCATCACTGATAACGACACGAACTTTATGGCCGACAAGGTAAAACTCTGGTGAAAAAACATGGGCATCAAGCTCGACTACGCTTCAGTCTATCACCAACAAACTAACGGTCAAGTCGAGCGGGCAAATGGTCTAATCATGAGCGGCATCAAACCCAGACTAGTGCGGTCCCTCCAGGAATTAACACGCACTGGGTAGAGGAGCTCGACTCCGTACTCTGGGGGCTGCGGACCACGCCGAACCGCACTACCGGATTCACACCATTTTTTATGGTATACAGCGCAGAGGCAGTTCTGCCCTGCGACATAATTCATGACTCACCTCGCGTGCGCATGTACGAAGAAAGAGAAGTCGAATTCGATCGGCAGGACAATTTGGATGCATTGGATGAGGAGCGCGACGTGGCAAAAGCTCGTCCCGCATTCTATCAATAGCAGGCTCGAAGATATCAAAGCAGAGAAGTACGGGCCAAAACTTACAATGTTGGCGAATTAGTTCTACGCCTGCCGGGCAAGAAAAAGGACGAACTCAAGCCCAAATGGGAAGGTCCCTTCATAATCGATCAAGTCCTGACTGGTGGAGCGTACCGTCTGCGAAATGCATCGGATAACCGACTCGAGCCAAACCCATGGAACACCGCGCGCCTACGAAGATTCTACGCCTACCTCCGGACTCTGTGTTTGTCTCCTTCCTCTGTCTATTTTTTACATATTAGCTGTCTTATATTTCTCTCCTTCTCCCTCCTTTTATCTTACAGCCTTTTAAGGGCTCATTTGCGCCTTGTTCGCACATAATTGACGCGCTACCCGCGCTCGTTATACCTGGGGGGCTTCTTTATCAGAAGCTTGTATATGCGGGCCTCATGCCCAACACATGTGTCACACTTCCGCATGTACCTTTAATTCACCATTATATGCATCGATATGACTTAAGTTTTGGCCAAGCTGGGTTGCCTGGCTCCTGTGCTTACCCCTACGTTCCTGATTGTTCGGCAAGGTGGTAAAGGGAGCACCTCTGCGATTGTTACTGCCGGGTCAGATGGATGTGTACCTCAGACTGGGTGAAGCCGAAAGCTAGCGTTCTTAAGGTAATATTCGGTTGGTGAACTAAAAGATGATTTTTCACTTGTTTAATTATCCGCCCCCAGATGCTTTTCTGCTTTTTTCGCAGTCCGGACATGCACTTTAGGGCATGCCTCCCAGGGAAAGGAACCCCTAACGGAACTATTCTCCCTGGAAGATGTTTCTTGCTAACCATGTAATATAACATAACTAGTCGGGCACTTGTCTGCTAAAGCACTAATGACCCCTACACCTGGTCTCCACTCATGCCCCGGTTCTTACGTAACCGAGAGGGTATTCAGACACACTCCGGACTATTGGGTCCAGAGGTTGAAGCGAAAAGGTCCGCAATGACAAATGATCTACAATCTGGCTAGAAGGCATTTTACATGTCATTTTAAATTACATAGTCAATTTAACTGGGTATATTCTTCTTCCATACCATCTGACAAGGTGTCCAATTTACAGTCCTGTTGGGAATATTTGGCGGCCAGCTCTAACTGGCCGTACACTAAACTGACAGGGATCTCCTTCCCATCGGGCCCCACAGGTCCGACATCGGCCATGTGGTTTGGGTCCGCCTTCATGTACCACGTCTTTAGCATGGCCCAGGCCCCCCTGGCGCCTTGACGGCAGGCCGATATCTTCCATAATCGGAAGCGGTGCCGCGCTCCCTTTAGCTTCTCTGCAAGCTCTCCAAGGCCTTCAGGCATGGAGACGGATGGCCACAAAGCCTGGACGACGCCTTGCATCGCCTGCCAAACTCGTTCGTGCAGTTGTGATAGCTCGGGAAGAAGGTCGCCCGTAGAACCGGGTATTTCCTCTGCAGGCCGACCTGTCAGCATACCTACAGACATAACTCTGTCAATCGACTTCCTCACCGAACTCTTTTTCGAAGGTTCGTTCAAGCACTTACTAAAAATTCTGCGTCGAAGCCGCCGATTCTCCTTTACGAAATTCGACAGCTGAGCACGAACATCCTTTAGTTCCTCGCCCAGCTGGGTGTTGGCATCTTGAAGCTTGTTCTTCTCGTGCCTCACCCTCGTAAGCATGCTCTCGCCAGCCTTTAACTGGCGCAAGAGTTGCTGCTTATCCGGATCCACTCCAGCGCCATCTGCACTATTATTGTCAGAATTGCACACATGCCGCACTTCACAACATACTCATCTTTCGAAGCATATATTACCATAGGGGGTCTCCTTGGCATTCCCTGTTGCGGCTAGTGCGGCCTCAAGTTGGGCCTTGCACTCTTCCAGCTCCTGGGACAGTTGAGTATTCTTTTCTGTAAGATCCTGCATAACAAATGAACCTTAAATCAGTTATTTTAACTGTTTCAAGTCTCGGGGGCTACTGACATATATAACAATTAGATTTTCTCACCCGTATGTCTTTTACATACTGCTCTGTGGCTCTGGCTAGACCATTTTGAGCGGCACGGAGGTACGCATCTCCCGTATTAAAGGCGTCCAACGCCTCTTGGGAAAAACAAGCGTCACGAAGAATAGTCCGGCGGCGCCTGTGGTTCATGGCACTCTCCACCTCGGAATTGGTGGCAGACAACATGTCCGCATCCTCTGTCGGATTAGCATCCGGTGCACGCCCCATGTTCGCCTCCGCTTCTGGACCCGGCCTTGAAGCCTGGCCGGTGGATATAGTCCGGCGGGCGCCCTTCTTCCTGAAGAGAACATGAGCGTTAGTATGCCTTGAGGGCATAAACCCTGGGCATTAAAATTGCACGTCGTACTGTTGTGCTGGCGTCTCGATCTGGTTCGCACTTCTTTTTAGCCCGCTGGGCCTCGATGGCCCTTGTTGGCTAGCCGCCGCGGGCTCGGCCCTCCGCCTCAAGGATTTCCCCTATGAAAGACGCCATTGGTATACGACGATTAAAAATAAGCACGGATGGATCCTCTTGAAAGTACTGGGACTTTGATCTCAGTTACCTTTGAGGCTGGAAGTAGTCCAGGATAATCGCTCGTAATGGCCACTAAGGTGTTCTCCTTACTCAATTGAAGAAACACCCCGTCAATCAGCTCCACAAATAAGTCCGGGTCCTCATGGGAGTCCGGGTCGAGGGACCGTTCCGGGTCCTAGGGTTGTGGAGGAGGGCTTTTTATCTCCTTTACAGTCGGGCGTAGCTCCTGCGTCAAAATTGCTAGACTAAGTACTTAACTATGGGAATATAAAAACGGATGGGTAAGTGAACGTGTTCGCTTACCCAGCTTGGAGGATTGTACATAGAAAATCCGCCCCGTGGGTTGACGTGGAGGAATTCCTCCTCTTCTCCCTTGTACAAAGCGGACAAGATCTTCGTTAGAGTGGCAGCCGAGTCCTGCCCCTTACGGCCGCACCGGGTGGCGTTGTCCTCCTCGTTTAAATCCCACATGGGGTGGCCTCGGTATTGAAGCGGATGCACCCCCCACGTAATGCATATGTCCATGACCTCGATCATGGTCAGTCCGGAATGAGCAAACAACCTTATCCGGTTCATCAGGTAAAGGACGTCCCTGTCATTTTCCTTCTGAGAGCTCCGTGGGCGCCAGCTCAGGCGTTTCTTCAAGGGAGCATTATCAAACTCAGGGAGGCCGATCCGTACAGGGTTCGGCAGAGGGACGCCTTCTATATAAAACCATTCTGAAGGCCAGTCTTCGGACGCCTTCTTTGGGGTTCCGGATAGATATCCGGTCCCGGCGATGCACCATAGTTCGGCTCCGCCCACTTGATATATCGACCCCTCCTGAGAACAGGGCACGAGGCCGAACAACTTCTTCCACAGCGTGAAATGGTCCTCGATACCCAAAAACAGCTCGCAAAGGGCTACGAAGCCCACAATATGCAATATGGAGGCAGGCGTAAGGTTGTATAATTGGAGGCCATAGAACTCCAGGAGCCCCCGGAGAAAGAGATGTACTGGAAATCCAAGCCCTCTTATTAAATAAGGGACAAGGCATACCCGCTCTCCTTTGGAGGGATTGGGGACGCTCTCCGCTTGCTCTCCGCCATTATAAGTGGCAATCCCGGCTCGAACTGGGACCATGTAAGCTGGGGGGAGAAGCCCCTTGGCTTGGAGCGCTACTAGCTCGCTGTGCGGGATGGAACACCTCTCCCAATCTCCAGCCTGAGGGCTAGGGGGGCGAGAGGAGGAGTTGCTTCGACCGGCCATGATGGAATGGATCTTTGTCGAATGCGCTCCGATGAATGCTCGTGGAGGGAAGATGGTGTGATTCGGATCTAAGTCCCCGCCTCTTTTATAGGCGACCCATTTTCGCAGCTAGGGGGGTAAATGAAAAAAAAACACCCTGTCTTTTCGCATTCTTTTGACACGTGGAAGATGGCCATTATTGGGCGCAGAAGCCAAGGAGCGCAACATTGATTGGAAGCCGGACACTATTCGACAGGTATACAGGAGAAGAACCCGCCTTGCAATGCCGAAGACAAATCTGCGCGCCGGACTCATCGTCATTGAAGCCTGGTTCAGGGGCTACTGAGGGAGTCCTGGATTAGGGGTGTCTGGATGGCCGGACTATGACCTTTGGCCGGACTCCCGGACTATGAAGATACAAGATTGAAGACTTCATCCCGTGTCCGGATAGGACTTTCCTTGGCGTGGAAGGCAAGCTTGGCGATACGATATGTAGATCTCCTCCCATTGTAACCGACTCTGTGTAACCCTAGCCCTCTCCGGTGTCTATATAAACTGGAGAGGTTTAGTCCGTAGGACGAACAACAATCATACCATAGGCTAGCTTCTAGGGTTTAGCCTCTCTGATCTCGTGGTAGATCAACTCTTGCACTACCCATATCATCAATATTAATCAACCAGGACTAGGGTTTTACCTCCATCGAGAGGCCCCGAACCTAGGTAAAAACATCGTGTCCCTTGTCTCCTGTTACCATCCGCCTAGACGCACAATTCGGGACCCCCTACTCGAGATCTGCCAGTTTTGACACCGACACCCGTCGTTGACACGGGAGGATCCGGCGGAAGAGCATGACCTGGACTACATTGACAAGTTTAACCTTCTTGTCCACCAGGTTTTGGATGCAGGTTTGGAGTCCGGTCGCCTCTTCCGGATTGCCCCATGATAGGCCCGTCTCTTTCCAGGAGGTGAGCCGTGTGGGGATGCCAGATTGGAATTCGGGGGCCGCTGCCCATTCAGGGTCACGCGGCTCGGTGATGTAGAACCACCCCGATTGCCACCCTTTGATGGTTTCCACAAAGGAGCCCTCGAGCCAGGTGACGTTGGGAATCTAACCCAACATGGCGCCTCCGCATTCCGCTTGTCGGCCGCCCACAACCTTCGGCTTGACATTGAAGGTCTTCAGCCATAAGCCGAAATGGGGCTGGATGCGGAGGAAGACCTCGCACACGACGATAAACGCCGAGATGTTGAGGATGAAGTTCGTGGCCAGATCATGGAAATCCAGGCCATAATAGAACATGAGCCCCCGGACAAACGGGTGGAGTGGGAAGCCCAGTCCGCGGACGAAATGGGTGAGGAACACCACCCTCTCATGGGGCCTGGTGGTGGGGATGAGCTGCCCCTCATCCGGGAGCTGGTGCGCAATGTCGTTGGACAAGTAGCCGGCTTTCCTCAACTTTTTTATGTGCCCCTCCGTGACGGTGGAGGCCATCCACCTGCCTCCCGCTCTGGACATGGCTGGAGAAGGTTGAGGTGGGAAGTGCGGACTTGGGCGCTGGAGCTCGAGTGCGCGGAAATGGTGATAAGCAAAGGAGGAAGAAGGCGTAGATGGAAAGGGTGGATCCTTATCCCCTTATATGGGCGGACGAACCTATGTACCCCCACCAGCCTGGTAAAACTCGCTTATCTCCCAAGCACCATCATTAAAGGCACGGTTGGGTTACCCACGCCCGTATTGATGAGAATCCCGGAATAAGGGGACATGCTAAAAGCGCTGAGGTGGGACAGTAAAACGACTCGAATAAAGGCTTGGCCGTGGCATGATGTCACGCTATGGAATACGTCAGCAGATTAGATTTGTACAAATATTATTCTCTCTAGGTGGTATGTGGAACTTATTTTGCAGAGCCGAACACTATCCTTGTGTTCAAAATCTTTTATGAAGTATTCGGATGTCACACCCTAGCTAGTCATGCATTAGAGTGTTGCATCATGTTTACTTTTTCATCATAAACTTGAAATGGGGATGACAGAACCCCCAGTCCCCTCTGAAACCAACTAGGGTTACTAAAATAATTTTTCAATGAACCTGAAATGCCCTTCTAAAATGTCCATCATTTTAGCCTTGGTTCAGAACCTCTGACAAAAGTGGTGCACATTTTTCTAGGCCATCATAGGGTCTTTGAATTAAATCATAGATATTTGAATTTGGGCATTTAAAATAATATAAAATATTTAAATGCTCAAATATCTCCAAACTAAAATGTTTCATGTTGGAAATAATCCAACTATGGACCAGGAGTAGTTTGGTGAATTTTGGAGTTGCCTAGGTATTTTAATTAATTCAACAAAGTTGCAGATATATTAAATAAAACAGAAAACAGAAAAGAAAGGGGAAGACTTACCTGTGCGGCCCAGCCAGCCGGCCGGCCCAGCCAGCAACCGACCCAGCCCAGCACTGTAGCTCCCCGTCGTCTTCCTCCCCACGCCCCGAAGCTGCTGCGTGCTCGCGCGCGCGCGGCCGCGCGGCCACCTCCTGCTTGCCGACGCCCTCTTGGCCGCGTGGACGACGCCCGCAGCCCGTCCCGATCCCCCCTGCTCTCGCTCACTCTCCCCCGTTTCTCCCTCGCTCTCTCTCACTCTCGGCCGAAGCACACCGTCGCCGCCGTTCGCCATAGCCACTGTCTCCGGCCACCCCTCGCTCCCCCGAGTAGCTCAGAAGCTCCGCCACAACTCCCTCTTCCTCCCCACCGCTCCACGAGTCCCCGGAAGCCCTGCATCGCCGCCACGTCGCCGTTCCCCTCTTCGGGCTCCGACCACCGTCGCCGACGAATTCGCCGTCTCCAGCGCGTCCCCGAGCCCGCTTCGACGCCCACTGCAACCGCGGTGAGCTACGCCACCGTTTCCCCCTCTTCTCCCCCTCGTTCCCTCACCGTAGCTTCATCTCCACCACGGCCGAACCTCCGCCGTCGCCGAGCTCGCCGTCGACGCAGCTCCGGTGACCATTTGGTCACCCCGGCGAGTCCAACGCGTTCACAGAACCCAGTAGAGCATCCCTAGCGCCTCACTTTGCTCGACTTCGAGCTCCAGCACCACTCCCGTGCACGACCGAACCCCGGCGGCCGCAGCCGAGCTCACTGCCGTCGACTCCGGCCACCCCGACCCCAACGGACTCCGCCAAGAGCCGCGGGTCGTCCTCAGCTTCACTCCGGTGATCTCCACGGTCCATTTGGTGGCCGAAACGACCAAAACCACTATCGCCGCCGCACTGTTGGTCGCCGCCGGCCAGAACTCCGGCGAGCTGACGTGGCCTAGTTGATTAACCACTAATCCACCACCTACTGACGCTGACAAGTGGGCCCCAGGGCTTAGTCAAAGCTAACCAGCCCGGGGTCAACGCGGGATTAGCCCCTGTGACACTGACGTGTGGACCCCACACGTCAGGTTTGACCCGAGCCAGCCCCGTTGACCTGCTGATGTCACTGTGATGTCAGGCTGACGCAGTAATTGAATTTCTGGATTTAAATTAAATCAGGAAATTCCAGAATATTATTTAAACTTCAAAAATTCATAACTTTTATTCTGTAACTCCAAATTGGACAAATTATATATGAAAAATGATCAGAAAAATCCAATCTATCCATCTGTACTATTTTCATGCATGATCAAACAAGTTAAATTGATGTTTTAAACAGAACAAGAAAAGGCACTTTAAAAGGCCATATTTGAATTTGGAATTTGAATCTTTGATTCAAATTTGCTCAAACACTTCTGGCTTTAGGTGCATTAGCCCAACACACTCATATTGCCATGTTTCATGCATGCATCATATTGTTTCACATTGTTTGGTGATGCCTGTGTATCGTTATCCTTTGCGACAGGATCTGTCCCCGAGGAGTACCGTGATTACCCTAACGAAGAATCGTATCCGTGCAACGAACCATCAGGCAAGCAACCAACCATTTGATCATATCGATACAATCCCATGCTCTCGCTCCTGCTCTCTTTTACTGCATTAAGACAACGCGATTGAAACTGCTGTGTGCTGCGGTAGTTGAACCCATTTCCTCTGCATGACCTGTCATTGCCACAGTAACTAGATGAAACCCACTAGCATGTGTAGGAGTTGATTGAGCCATATGTATGTGTTGTTCCTACCTTGCTATGCCTGCTATGCTTAGAGTTGTGTCAGGTCTGGTTCATCTGGGTGATGGGCTAGAGTGAAATGATTATGTCGGTAATAAGAGTGGTGTGGTGAACACGATTTGGTAAAGGTATCGATGAGAGGCCATGTAGGAGTACATGGTGGGTTGTTTCATTGAAGCCGACCTTAAGCACTGAGATCTGTATGCGTGATTTAAGAATCAGCTACTACCATACATTGGGCCCTGAAATATGACCCCGCTCGACTTCTTATTCACCCTAGCTCTCTGTCCAGGAGTTGCAAGTAGTTTCTGGTGTTTGTAGCCTACTGGAGGCCGTGGACAGCGCTGACCGTAGGGGTGGGCTGTGATGCGGTAGGTACGTGGCCGGGTGTACCGAATACCCGTTAGGTATCTCGGGAACCCTGTTCACATCGTTCGGGGCCGTATGGGAAACCTCGGCCGGACTCCCTGCGGATGGAACCTGAATAGGCGATAAACCTGGACTAGAGGCTTAAGTGTTTAGGTAGGTCGTGGTCTACACCCACGTCGGCTTTCGCTTGAAGTCTGCCGAGCACATGTCGTGTGCAGACGCTAAGTGGTGGAAACATGTATGAAGAAGTACACCCCTGCAGGGTTAACATGATCTATTCGAATAGCCGCGTCCGCGGTAAAGGACTACTTGGTTGCCTATACAGTTCATAGATAAGTAAATGGAAACTACTAAAAGCCTCAAGATAAGTGTGAGTGCCGAGGATGGCTCTTCCGTAGGAAGACGGAGGTGGATCCTCGGTAGTGTATTGAAGTGGTGAGTAGTGGACTCGTGTGCGCAAAACTGTTTCAATTGGAGTATCGTAGGACAGTCTAGCCAAGAGTCAAAGCTGGCTTGCTGCAATAACTCCACAAACCCTTCTTGATACTATGCATGTATGTAGGATCTGATGTAAGTCTTGCTGAGTACCTTTGTACTCATGTTGCTATAATCTACATTTTACAGAAGACGCTGCAACCCCTTCTGATGGGTTCTATGTAGACGTTGACATCAACGAGTAGGCTAAAGACCCAGGTGGTGACCCTGAGCTTGTGAAGGACCACATAGTATAGCCAGGCTTTCCAAGCCTCTTTTATTTTACCAGTTGTCTGTACTCAGACAAGTTACTTCCGCTGTTGGCTTGTATGATTGTATGACTTGTATGTTGGGTCGTGAGACCCGTACCTTTGTGTGTATGTTATGTATGGCTCACTGAGCCTTAAATAAAGTACTTGTGTCGTAGAGTCATGTTGTGATGCTTCGTTGTATTTGCACATATCGAGCATATTGTGTGTATGATTGAAATGCTTGGTATGTGTGGGATCTGACTATCTAGTTGTTTATCTTTAGTAGCCTCTCTTACCGGGAAATGTCTCCTAGTGTTACCGCTGAGCCATGGTAGCTTGCTACTGCTCTGGAACACTTAGGTTGGCCGGCATGTGTCCTTCTTCGTTCCTGTGTCTGTCCCTTCGGGGAAATGTCACGCTTTGAGTACCGGAGTCCTGTTAGCCCGCTACAGCCCGGTTTACCGGAGTCCTGCTAGCCCAGTGCTACAGCCCGGACCCACTTGCTGATGACCGACACGTTCGAAGCTGGGTCATGGATGCCTGTCCCTGTAAGTCTGTGCCACTTTGGGTTTACGACTAGTCATGTCAGCCCGGGCTCTTTATCATATGGATGCTAGCGACACTATCATATACGTGAGCCAAAAGGCGCAAACGGTCCCGGGAAAAAGGTAAGACGACACCCGTGGGGATACCGTGCGTGAGGCCGCAAAGTGATATGAGGTGTTACCAGCTAGATCGATGTGACATCGAGTCGGGGTCCTGACATCGGAGGAGGAACCCGCCTTGCAATGCCGAAGACAATCTGCGCGCCGGACTCATCGTCATTGAAGCCTGGTTCAGGGGCTACTGAGGGAGTCCTGGATTAGGGGGTGTCCGGATGGCCGGACTCCTGGACTATGAAGATACAAGATTGAAGACTTCATCCCATGTCCGGATGGGACTTTCCTTGGCGTGGAAGGCAAGCTTGGCGATACAGATATGTAGATCTCCTCCCATTGTAACCGACTCTGTGTAACCCTAGCCCTCTCCGGTGTCTATATAAACCGGAGGGTTTTAGTCCGTAGGACGGACAACAATTAAACCATAGGCTAGCTTCTAGGGTTTAGCCTCTCTGATCTCGTGGTAGATCTACTCTTGTACTACCCATATCATCAATATTAATCAAGTAGGAGTAGGGTTTTACCTCCATCAAGAGGGCCCGACCCTGGGTGAAAACATCGTGTCCCTTGTCTCCTGTTACCATCCGCCTAGACGCACAGTTCGGGACCCCCTACCAGAGATCCGCCGGTTTTGACACCGACACATTCTAAATCAAAAAAAATCAAATAAGATGCCAAAATGTTCGGGAAAACATCACATGTATGTCAATCTCACTTGCATTCATGACAAAAGTGTTGGTAAGTGCCCATCCGAGTTTTAGCTCTTATCACACCACCATGAAGAGTAAAATCTTAAAAAGTTCAAAACAATCCAAAAAAAATTGGTGTCAAAGAATGACAAATGTTTTCAGTGCTTGCCAAGTTTCATCAGGGAATGACATTTGTGGAAGTCATGGCAAAAAAAACAATCAACACTCCAAAATAGATTTTTTTCCATGACTTCCACAAATGGCATTCCCTGATCAAACTTGGCAAGCACTTAAAACATTTTTCATTCTTTGACACCAAATGTTTTTGGATTTTTTTTGAACTTTTTAAGATTTTACTATTCATGGTGGTGTGATAAGAGCTAAAACTCGGATGGGCACTTAGCAACACTTTTGTCATGAATGCAAGTTACATTGACATACAGGTGATGTTTTTCCAAACATTTTGGTATCTTATTTGCATTTTTTTGATTTTGTATGAATTAGTTATGAAGTTTTCCAAGTTAAAGTCAAACGGTCAAAGGGCAAAAGCACAAGACGACCAAAGTGGGTTGGACAGAACCACTGGCTTTTGGAAATTAGGGCAATCCTGTCGAGTGGGACACAATTAGGGGCATAAAACCAATTATCCCATAAAAATGACCTAATAATAGAAGTTCTCAGAATGCTCTGAAAACCTGATACGATTTTTCCCTGAATATTTATGAATTTCTGGTGCAAATAATACCTGAGGGAGGTGCACTTGGTGGGCACAACCCACCTGGGCACGCCAGCACCCCCAGGCGCGCCCTGGTGGGTGTTGCCCACCTGGTGGGCCCCCTCACTTACTTCTTCCTCCCACACCACTCCATTCACCCAGAAAAAAACCCACCAACACACTCTCTCACGTATTCTTGCTCCCGAGATCGCGGATTTTGATCTGTTTGCTTGAAGCTCCATTTCCGAAACTGTTTCAGGGATTTGTTGCTTGGTATGTGACTCCTCCATGTGTCCAATTAGTTTTTGTTTTAGTGGTTAATATTTATAATAATTACCTACTCTTGGTGCTGCTGTAGATGAGTTTGCATGTTGAATTCTTAGAGTTCTAAGTAGTTTGAATGCTTGCTATGGCCTCTATACATCCCTATGAGTAGTTGCTATCAACCTTGTGAAGTTTTGTTAATAAATTTTTTGCGACCAAAAATTTCCAGAAATTTGTATGCGAACATTATGAACTTATTTGGAAGGAGTTCTTTGAGGAGGAGATCCTTGTAGTCCTCTAGTAGAAGCTCCGTTCACCGGTCCTATGCTAAACCAAGCGAAAAATCCATTCGAAATGCCACAACCAAAACATGCTTATGGCCATGTGACGGTTACATGGCGAGAGTTGGTATTAAGGAATAATTTGAGCAACTAGTTCACAATGCCGAACTCGGTCCCTACATTTTAGATAAGTGCGACTAACGCCTCAGCCTCACTGAATCATTTGTCGAAGAATTTAAATTCTTCCCCCGGGAGTCTAGGGTGTGTTTTAACCTTTATGATAATCCATTTACCATTTCTCTAGAAAGTTGCTCACCTCTGCAAAATCCCATTCCGGGGTTTACTTGATGAGCCACCTGCTACCTCTTGAGCACTGCGTTGGTATTCCCTTGAAGAGAAAAGGGTGATGCAGCAAAGTAGCGTAAGTATTTCCCTCATTTTTGAGAACCAAGGTATCAATCCAGTAGGAGGCTCCACACAAGTCCCTCGTACCTACACAAACAAACAAGAACCTCGCAACCAACGCGATAAAGAGGTTGTCAATCCCTTCACGGCCACTTGCGAAAGTGAGATCTGATAGAGATAATAAGATAAGATAACTATTTTTGGTATTTTTATGATATAGATTGAAAATTAAAGATTGCAAAATAAAGTAGATCGGAGACTTATATGATGGAAGATAGACCCGGTGGACATAGGTTTCACTAGTGGCCTCTCTCAAGATAGCATAAGTATTATGGTGGGTGAATAAATTACTGTCGAGCAATTGATAGAAAAGTGCATAGTTATGAGATTATCTAGGCATGATGATGTATATAGGTATCACATCCGTGACAAGTAGACCGACTCCTGCTTGCATCTACTACTATTACTCCACACATCGACATCTATCCAACATACATATAGAGTATTAAGTTCATAAGAACAGAGTAACGCATTAGGCAAGATGACATGATGTAGAGGGACAAACTCAAACAATATGATATTAACCCCATCTTTTTATCCTCGATGGCAACAATACAATACGTGCCTTGCTGCCCCTGCTGTCACTGGGAAAGGACACCGCAAGATTGAACCCAAAGCTAAGCACTTCTCCCATTGCAAGAAAGATCAATCTAGTAGGCCAAACCAAACTGATAATTCAAAGATACTTGCAAAGATAACCAATCATACATAAAATAATTCAGAGGAGATTCAAATATTTCTCATAGATAAACTTGATCATAAACCCACAATTCATCAGATCTCGACAAACACACCGCAAAAAGAGTTACATCGAATAGATCTCCAAGAAGATCGAGGAGAACATTGTATTGAGATTCAAAGAGAGAGAAGAATCCATCTAGCTAATAACTATGGACCCGAAGTGTCGGTGGTAAACGACACCTATGGGATCACAGGAATCCCTACTACGGTTGCGGGGCATGGGGTTGTGAGAAGAGCAGGATTAGTAGTTGACACGGGGATCGTTTACCCAGGTTCGGGCCGCGAGGATGCGTAAAACCCTAGTCCTGCTTGCTGGATGTATTGGGTGTTCTTGAGATCTCGAACTAGCTATGGGTGCCGCATGGTTTGAAAGAGCCGAATCCTCTTCCTGTATGCCACGAGCCTCCTTTTATAGGCGAAGGGGCTGCCACAGTGGCATACAGGAGGTGGAAAGGCCTACAGTGTTACGAGCTTATCGCACGTATTATAGGACAACATGCATTTAATGCATGGCTTAGGTATCCCTCACTTTATCAGGGGACGGGAGTGAGGCCCATCCTATCCGTCGCTGCTCCTCCTCGCTTCAACACATGCCCCGGCTAGCAATGCGTGCGGTGCCATGTAGGCAAGCAAACAGCTGAGGTAGCGCGGTGGTGGAGCCTCCACGAAGATCTACATGCCACCACGCATGCATGCCGAGTTGGCCTGGAACGTGCATGTTGCCATGCAGGTGCCTGCCCAGCTGGTTGGGCTGGTAGCTACATATGGGCGGCGACGGGGAGTTGGTTGGTGCGGGCCTTGCAGTGGCCCTGCTGTCACCTCTGGCAAGAATCTTGTCGGGTGGCCGGACAAGGGTCTTGCCGTGGCGTGCTGGCGTCCCCGGCAAGGATCTTGTCGCGGTCTTGTGGGTTCCTTCGATAGGGAGTGTTGCTTTCCAATCCTCATCTGATCTTGAGCATTCTATGTCTTCACAAAGATCTGCATGCCACCATGGAGGTGCCTCCCGAGCCCTAGTCCAACGTGGTTGCCGACGTTGGAGACCGTGGCTCGAGGGTGGCCCGCTCCGCTGGTGTGGGCGAGATACCCCGGCAAGGGGCTTGCCGGGGCTGCAGAGGCCGCCCCCGGCAAGGGCCTTGCGGGGGAACCTGCTTCGCCCATCTGCACTTTGTGGCCTTGGTCCTGGATGTTGCCTTGTTCGTCTTGAGCCTTTGGCTTCATCTTCGGCTTCCCTCTTCTTCCCTGCTATGTGTGGCCGTGGCGTGTGGCTCTGACTGCCCGTGCACAAGTAAAGGGGTCAAAAGGAGAGCCCCTACTTTTCTACACCGATAAGAGCCCCTGGGCCTGGGCCATACATAAGCACGACACGTTGTTGGGCCAGGCCTAGAACGGTGCACAGGCAGCCGGGCAGATTTTACCGCGGTAACTGCTCCATCAGCTGTGCTTCCCCATGACATGCGTTGAACGCGCGGCGTGGGAGTCGTGCGCGTGCATGACGGAAGCCTGCTGGCGTCATCCCATGGTGGACAGTAAAGAGGCGGCTTGCATGTCTCTTTGAGACCGTAGGGCCGCCGCTCATTTACTGCCCTCACTTGGGAACCGTCGCTCCACGCGCCTTCAATGGAGCGGGGAGGGCGGTCGACAGCCCCGCTTGCTGTCACTTCAACGGGCCGGATTGGCCGAGAGGGGGCGGCCAAGCCTCGCCCCTGGCCTTTTGTAACGCCCCGGATTCAATGCGCCAAGTGTCATTCAGTTATTCACCATCGTTGCCATGTCATTTGCTTGTGTGTTGCATTTTATCATGTCATCATGTGCATTTCATTGTGCATACGTGTTCGTCTCATGCATTCGAGCATTTTCCCCGTTGTCCGTTTCGCAATCCGGCACTCCTATGCCCTCCGGCGTTCCCCTTTTGCCTCCTGTTGTGAGTGGGTGTTAAACGTTCTCGAGATGGCCCGAGGTTTGCCAAGCGGCCTTGGTATAGCACCGATAGACCGCCTGTCAAGTTTCGTGCCATTTGGAGGTCGTTTGATACTCCAACGGTTAACCGGGTAACCATAAAGCCTCCTTCTCTTTTCAGCCCAACACCCCCTCCAAAGTGGCCCAAAACCCATCTAACTCCCCTCCATGCTCTCGGTCGTTCGATCACGATCGCGTGGCCAAAAACCACTCCTCATTTGGACTCTCCTAGCTCCCTCTACCTATATATATGTGATCCCCTCTGATTTTTCGCGCAGTCCAACCCTAACTTCGTCCTCCTCCCACAGCCGGACACGTCCGGATTGGAATGGACATGTCCGCCGCCCGCAGCCACCTCACACCAACCAATAGAATCGTGCCACGTCAGCCCGCTGCCTCCCACAGCCAGTGGCGCGCCACCACCTGTCCTCCCCGCCGCCGTTCCCCACCGCGCGCCGCCGCAGGCCCGCGGGGCCCAGATCTGGCCCGCCCGGGCCCGGATCCCGCGCCCGTGCCGCCTGCGCGCCGCCGCCCGTCTCGCCGTGCCGACCTCCACTGCCGCTGCCCGGCCCGCGCCGCCGCCGAGCGCGCCCCGCCGACCCCTCGCCTCCCCTTCGCCGAGCTCCGCCAGCTCCGCCCCTGCCGCTCGCTCGCGCCTCCGGCCCCGGCGCCACCGGCCTGGGCAGCCGCGGAGCGCCGCCGCCGCCTCGCTGCTCCTCCGCCGCCGGCCGGACCTCGGCTTCCGCGCCGCCCCTCCGGTCCCCGTCGACCGCCGCCGCCTTGCGCGCCCCGTGCCGCTCGCCGGAGCCGCGCCTCCGTGCGCCGGCGCCGCCTCCCGTTGCCCTCGCCTCCAACTCCGGCCGGAGCCCTCGCCGGAGCTCTCGCCGGAGCCGCCGGACCCGTTGCCCCGGCCTGGATCAGATCCACCATCACCACCAACCAAATGTCGCCGTCCTCATCCCGGATCCCTCCGTCCTGGAACGCCTCCGTCCCGGGTTGACTTTTCCCGGAGGTAAATATGCCCAAGTCCCCGAATCTGTGTAATAATCATGCCATGTTCGTCATGCCGTATCTCTGCATCCGTAGCTCCGTTTCATGCGTGTAATATGTCGAATTGTTCGCCTCGACGAGTACATCATTTCATTGCATGGCATCATATTCATTTGAGGTCATCTAGATGCCTGAATCATCGTTGTAAGAGTGCTTCGTGATGTTTTCTGTTGTCTGTTATCAGAACGAGCTCATTTGTCATTTTTGCCATGATTGATGTGTGCATCCTATGAGGTTGATGTCTACATGTGTTTTGAACTATGTCATGTCTTCTTTACAGTGATGTATGCCATGAATTTTTGTGATCAATGTGGTGACTAGCACAAGCATGCAAACTAGGCATCGTGATGTTGCTGATTTTAGTCCATGTTCTGTTGTTATTTTGATGCCATGTAAACTTGATGCTACAGAGATATCCATGAACATTTTGAGATACTTTAGTAAGGGTATTTTGAACATGTGGTTATGCTCTATCCATCCCTGCCCTTGTTTGCATTTATGGAGTAGTCTAGCATGTCATTTTAGTGCTCTACTTTTGCTTCAAAATGTTTCCTGGCAGAATGTTTACTTGTTATTCAATTTAGCCAAGGTTGTTGTAGTTGATCCTTGCATGCTATGGACTTGTTCTTGACTTGGTTTGTCTCACAAACATGCCGTCTTGATGATGCTATGCTTATCTTGTCATGCAATGACTTGTGGTGAGTGAATCGAGCTTGTTAAGTAGTGTACATGATGTTGCTGTTTTGCTGGGCTGAATCTGTTATTTTGTGATGCCATGTAAACATGTTGCTACTAATCATTCTATGCATAATCTGGAGATGTTATATAAACATGTTTTGATCTACATGTCATGCTCTATCCATCCATGCCCCTGGTTGCAATTATAGATTGCTGTAGATTGTTCATATCTTGCTCCAAAGTTGCTTGATAATGTTGCTGTCAGCCTGTTAACATTAAGTTCAGTTGTTTCCATGTGTTTTCCTAGTGATCCATGCACCCTATGACCTTTCTCTTGCCATGATTAGCTTCACAAATATGTCTTCTTACTGTTGGTTGCCTTTCCATGCCATGTATTGCTCTGTGGTGAGTTGCACAAGCTCATTAACATGCCTTCATAATTCTGTTTTTGCCATGTTTGAATCTGTATTAGAACTTGCTATGTTTATGTGGGTGCCATCATATTTTCTGATCCCTTTTGGCTTATGGTCACTAAGGGACTTTTGATCTATGCTATTAGTAGATTCATGACATGCCTTTGTTTGCCATTATAAGTTCCTGTAACATGTTGTTTGATAGCTCTAAACATTGCATCGTGATGTTATTTTCTGCAAAGTCTGAAATTGTTATAACTTGCAATCTTAGCATGTGTGTTTGAGTATGTTCTAGTGATTTCTGGAGATAGCTCAGTGTTCATGTTTTGTAATGCTTTACCTGTACATCATGTCCATGCCTTCTGTTATCATGTTGGGGTGCTGTAGATTATTGTTTTGATGCTTGCAGTATGCATAGTTGCTGTTTTGGACAGCTTGTCCTTTAAACTTGTTTAGATTGTGTGTGTTGAACCGTTGCTCCGTTTTGAGTGTGCTCTATATGAAACCTTCTTGATTTTGCATATAGTTTCATATTATCATGTTGCATCCTTGTTTTGAGGTGTGTTCTTGATGTTTGTGTGCATTTTGCATCAATGCCATGTTTGACTTGTTTTGCTCATATCTTCTAGGCCGTAGCTCCGAACTAAATGAATTTTATATGTAACTAACTAGAATCTCGTGTAGATCATCTTTGTGCATCTTAACTTGCTGTTTAACAACTTGAACATAAGGTTTATTCAGATCTGGACCAACTTTGAAATATGCATATGAGGACTTACCGGAATTGTTATATGTTGTTCCCGGTCTGATTTAAACTTGCCTTGTTGTGGTGCTCTTGTTTGCATCATCTCTTGCCATGAGTAGCTTCATTTAGAATTGTCTTGCATCATGCTTGTTCGTGCATCATGCCTTGTTCATGTGTGGTGTTTACTATGTTGTGTGCTTCTTTTCGATAGTTCCTATTTCGTTGCGATCATGAGGATTCGTTCGTCTACGCTTGGTTCGTCTTCGTGGCTTCATCTTCTTCATGGACTCGTTCTTCTTCCTTGCGGGATTTCAGGCAAGATGACCGCTACCCTGGATCTCACTACTATCATTGCTATGCTAGTTGCTTCGTTCTATCGTTATGCTGCGTTACCTATCTGTTGCTCATCAAGCCTCCCATATTGCCATGAACCTCTAACCTTTGACACCTTTCCTATGCAAATCGTTGTTTGGCTATGTTACCACTTTTGCTCAACCCCTCTTATAGCGTTGCTAGTTGCAGGTGAAGTTGAAGATTTCTCCATGGTGGATAGGATTTTGGTTGGGATATCACAATATCTCTTATATTATTAACGCATATATATACTTCGTAAAGGGTGGTAGACTTGGCCTATTGCCTGGTGTTTTGTTCCAGTCTTGCCGCACTAGTTTCCGTCATACCGGTGTTATGTTCCCGGATTTTGCGTTCCTTACGCGGTCGGGTGATTTATGGGACCCCCTTGACAGTTCGCTTTGAATAAAACTCCTCCAGCAAGGCCCAACCTTGGTTTTACCATTTGCCTCACCACCACCTATCCCTTTCCCTTGGGTCGGCCAACCCGAGGGTCATCTTTATTTTAGCCCCCCCGGGCCAGTGCTTGTGTAAGTGTTGGTCCGAACCAAGCGATGTCCGGCGCCCCCTAGGCAACCAGGGTCTATGCCAACCCGACGTCTGGCTCATCCGGTGTGCCCTGAGAACGAGATATGTGCAGCTCCTATCGGTATTTGTCGGCACAGCGGGAGGCTTTGCTGGTCTTGTTTTACCATTGTTGAAATGTCTTCTAAACCGGGATTCCGAGTCTGATCGGGTCTTCCTGGGAGAAGGTCTATTCCTTCGTTGATCGCGAGAGCTTGTCATGGGCTAAGTTGGGACACCCCTGCAGGGTATAATCTTTCGAATGCCGTGCCTGTGGTTATAGATAACTTGACACCTGATCTGAATTAAAATGCATCAACCGCGTGTGTAGCCATGATGGTCTCTTTTCGGCGGAGTCCGGAAAGTGAACACGGTTTTTGGGTTATGATTGACGTAAGTAGGAGTTCAGGATCACTTCTTGATCATTGCTAGTTGACGACCGTTCTTCTTGCTCTCTTCTCGCTCTTATTTGCGTATGTTAGCCACCATATATGCTAAGTCGCTGCTGCAGCCTCACCACTTTACCCCTTCCTTTCCCTTTAAGCTTTGCTAGTCTTGATACCCATGGTAATGGGATTGCTGAGTCCTCGTGGCTCACAGATTACTACAACAACAGTTGCAGGTACAGGTTATCCGATGATCATGACGCGAGAGCGATGCTTGCATGCATTGAGTTCTTCTTCTGCTTCTTCGATCAGGGGATAGGTTCCAGGTCAGCAGCCTGGGCTAGCAGGGTGGATGTCGTTTGAGTTTCTGTTTGTGATTCTTCCGTAGTCGGATGATGCTATTGTGTATGATATATTCTTGTATTCGTGTGGCATTGTATGTCTTATGTATGTATCCCCATCTACTATGAAATGTTGATTTAATGATATCCACCTTGCAAAAGCGTTTCAATATGCGGGTCTATCCTTGGTGGGACCTTCGAGTTCCTTTTGGATAGGGCCGCATATTGGGTGTGACAAGTTGGTATCAGAGCCTCGACCGACCCTAGGAGCCCCCTTGATTGATCATGTATTTTGGCCGTTGTTGAGTCTAGAAGAAAACTATTTTCGGAGTCTAGTTATATCGGAGAGTAGGAATTCTTTTTACTCCTCAGCCCCTTCGTCGCTCTGGTAAGGAATCTTGATGTAGGTGTTTTGAATTACTCCTCTTCCCTTTCAAATTTTTCTTTAGGATCACGCAGTTGGTTTTCTGATCGTTGGTTATTAGCTCGTTTCATCCGGTGCATTTCTCGTCAAGTTGACTCGAGCCTCTTCATCTTTGCCAAGTTCAATCCTCAGTTATTTTCTTTTCCCACCCGCCCTCCCTTTTTCATCTCGGAAGCGGAGTCCGTAATCGAGTATCCGTCCTACTCATGCGAAGTCTTTGCTTTCTTTCCTCAATGTTTTCAACCGGTGTTTTCTCTTCAAGATATTTGTTGTTTCCCCTTCTAAGTTGTCTTTGTTTTCCGCCCTCCCACCCTCTTCTTCCCGGAGCCTCAGTCTCTTTCGAGCATCAATTTTCATTCGTACGGAGGTTCTTCAGTCTTCCCTCAATCATTTCAATCGGTGATTCTCGTCTCGTTTGACATTCTTCATCCCTTTCTTTTTCTAGTGGATTCAATTCTAATTTTCGGTAGTGATCGTATTCTTTTCCTTGGATCAAGTGTTCTCCTTGCTCGTTCGCCTCTCGCCAGTTTATCTTTCCGGAGTAATCAAGACATCTCAGGAGATTCATCTGTGTTCCAATTAATTCGAGGTTGTCACCTTATTCAAATATTTCAATTGTTCCAGTGCTTCATCTATCTGTTCATCATCCTTTCCGACGGTGTTTTCTCTCTAGTAGGCCCTAACCCACAGGTCTTTTTCCAGGATCTTACCTGACTCTTCTAATTCCCCCGGAGTGATTCTCAATTCTTTCAAGTGTGACGTAAGAATGGATTCCATCAGTCACATGCCTTTCAAGATCGATTCCAAATCATTTCATTGCTTGTTCAACCTCTCTGCTTTTCATCCTCCCAGATATCCCAGTTATTTTGGTGGTGTTTCCGGTCGTCTTTTGAAGATGGAAGAAGAGTTCCTTCTAAACCTTGTCTGTTCTCTCGAAGATTTGTGGTTCTAGCTTCATGTTATCCTCGCGAATTACCCTGTTTGTCGGAAGTTGTTTCTAGTTTCTTTTCTTCGGAGGCCTTCATTCTAGTTATCATTCTCTATTTATCCCGGTGCTTCCTTCAAGTGTTCTTTAATCAGCTCGTGATCTCTAAGTTCTCGTCTCTCTAAATCCCCTCTTGCTTATTTGTTCTTCTAATTCTTCCCGGTGATTCAGTCTCTTTCATCAGTCATTTTCGAATTCTTATGGTGGTTCATTCAAAATTCTTTTCCTTGATTATCATTTTAATTCATTCATTCTTTCCAGTCCTACCGGTGGTTCATGAAGACTTTCTCAAGTTTTGCGGCTTATCCCCCCTTTCTTCGGAGATTGTTCTTGTTGAATAATTTCTCGATTCCAAGTTGTTCACCTTTTCTTTTCCGGAGTCCATTTTTCCTCGACTATTTTGTCGAAACCTTCATCTAAATCATAGCAACGCTCATCTAGTTCGTTCATCCTTCATTCTATCTCATCATCCTTTCATTACCGGAGTTCTTCATGGTGGTTCTTCATGATTTAATTCATTCTCTCAAGAGTTCATCAAGATTCTTCTTGCCGGAGTTCAAGTATCTTTTATTCTCGCTTCTCAAAGTGCAATAAATTCTTCATTTTCTTTTGAAGTAGAGTTTTGCATTTCTTCGTTCCTCTCAGCTATCCAATCATTTCCATTTGTGGTCGGTTATCAGCTCATAAATTTTGAGATGTTACCATAAGTCCACATCAAGCTTATTCTTTCGTTGTTGATTTTCTCAACAACTCCGTTCAACCCTTCCTTCTAAGTTATTTTCATTCCTTTCTTCCAATTCTTCCAGAGGATTTTCGTTGTTCATCTCGTCAAGTGCCATCCCATCTTGTGAAGTTCATGTTCTTTTCCTTCCTTGTTTCAGCCGGAGTGATGCCTAAATCCTTTCGGTCTTATTTGTTTCTAATATGTTCTAACCGGAGTGGTTTCATAGTCTATCTGAGTCCGTGAGCTTTCGATTCTCGTCATTCTCGTCGTTCCTCTCTTCTTCTCGAGTGCTCTCGATTCTTTGATTCTTCTCTCGAGTTCTGGCTTCACCTCATCCTTTTCTCTTCCGTCTCGGTCCTAAGATCTCGGGACGAGATCTCTTGTTAGTGGAGGAGTGTTGTAACGCCCCGGATTGGATGCGCGAGGTGTCATTCAGTTATTCGTCATCGTTGCGATGTCATTTGCTTGCATGTTGCATTTTATCATGTCATCATGTGCATTTCATTTTGCATACTTGTTCGTCTCATGCATCCGAGCATTTTCCCCGTTGTCCGTTTCGCAATCTGGCACTCCTATGCCCTCCGGCGTTCCCCTTTTGCCTCCTGTTGTGAGTGGGTGTTAAATGTTCTCGGAATGGCCCGAGGTTTGCCAAGCGGCCTTGGTATAGCACTGGTAGACCGCCTGTCAAGTTTCGTGCCATTTGGAGGTCGTTTGATACTCCAACGGTTAACCCGGTAACCGTAAAGCCTCCTTCTCTTTGCAGCCCAACACCCCCTCCAAAGTGACCCAAAACCCATCTAACTCACCTCCATGCTCTCAGTCGTTCGATCATGATCGCGTGGCCGAAAACCGCTCCTCATTTGGACTCTCCTAGCTCCCTCTACCTATATATATGTGATCCCTTCCGATGTTTCGCGCAGTCCAACCCTAACTTCGTCCTCCTCCCGCAGCCGGACACGTCCGGATCGGAATTGACATGTCCGCCGCCCGCAGCCACCTCACTCCAACCAATAGAATCGTGCCACGTCATCCCGCTGCCTCCCACAGCCAGTGGCGCGCCGCCACCTGTCCTCCCCGCCGCCGTTCCCCACCGCGTGCCGCCGCAGGCCCGCGGGGCCCAGATCCGGCCCACCCGGGCCCGGATCCCGCGCCCGCGTAGCCCACGCGCCGCCGCCCGTCTCGCCGTGCCGGCCTCCGCCGCCGCTGCCCGGCCCGCGCCGCCGACGAGCGCGCCCCGCCGGCCCCTCGCCTCCCCTTCGCCGAGCTCCGCCAGCTCCGCCCCTGGCCGCTCGCCCGCGCCTCCGGCCCCGGCGCCGCCGCCTAGGCAGCCGCGGAGCGCCGCCGCCGCCTCGCTGCTCCTCCACCGCCGGCCAGACCTCGGCTTCCGCGCCGCCCCTCCGGTCCCCATCGACCGCCGCCGCCTTGCGCGCCCCGCAACGCTCGCCGGAGCCGCGCCTCCCGCGCCGGCGCCGCCTCCCGTTGCCCTCGCCACCAACTCCGGCCGTAGCCCTCGCCGGAGCTCTCGCCGGAGCCGCCGGACCCGTCGCCCCGGCCTGGATCAGATCCACCATCACCACCAACCAAATGGCGCCGTCCTCATCCCGGATCCCTCCGTCCCGGAATGCCTCCGTCCCGGGTTGACTTTTCCCGGAGGTAAATATGCCTAAGTCCCCGAATCTGTGTAATAATCATGCCATGTTCGTCATGCCGTATCTCTGCATCCGTAGCTTCGTTTCGTGCGTGTAATATGTCAAATTGTTCGTCTCGACGAGTACATCATTTCGTTACATTGCATCATATTCATTTGAGGTCATCTAGATGCCTGAATCATCATTGTAAGAGTGCTTCGTGATGTTTTCTGCTGTCTGTTATCAGAACGAGCTCATTTGTCATTTTTGCCATGATTGATGTGTGCATCCTATGAGGTTGATGTCTACATGTGTTTTGAACTATGCCATGTCTTCTTTACAGTGGTGTAAGCCATGCATTTTTGTGATCAATGTGGTGACTAGCACAAGCATGCAAACTAGGCATCGTGATGTTGCTGATTTTAGTCCCTCTTCTGCTGTTATTTTGATGCCATGTAAATTTGATGCTACAGAGATATCCATGCACATTTTGAGATACTTCAGTAAGGGTGTTTTGAACATGTGGTTATGCTCTATCCATCCCTGCCCTTGTTTGCATTTATGGAGTAGTCTAGCATGTCATTTTCGTGCTCTACTTTTGCTTCAAAATGTTTCCTGGCAGATTGTTTACTTGTTATTCAATTTAGCCAAGGTTGTTGTAGTTCATCCTTGCATGCTATGTACTTGTTCTTGACTTGGTTTGTTTCAAAAACATGCCTTCTTGATGATGCTATGCTTATCTTGTCATGCAATGACTTGTGGTGAGTGAATCGAGCTTGTTAAGTAGTGTACATGATGTTGCTGTTTTGCTAGGCTGAATCTGTTATTTCGTGATGCCATGTAAACATGTTGCTACTAATCATTCTATGCATAATCCGGAGATGTTATATAAACATGTTTTGATCTACATGTCATGCTCTATCCATCCATGCCCCTGGTTGAAATTATAGCTTGCTGTAGATTGTTCATATCTTGCTCCAAAGTTGCTTGATAATGTTGCTGTCACCCTGTTAACATTAAGTTCAGTTGTTTCCATGTGTTTTCCACCCTATGACCTTGCTCTTGCCATGCTTAGCTTCACAAATATGTCTTCTTACTGTTCGTTGCCTTGTCGTGCCATGTATTGCTCTATGGTGAGTTGCACAAGCTCATTAACATGCCTCCATAATTTTGTTTCTGCCATGTTTGAATCTGTATTATAACTTGCTATGTGTACGTGGGTGCCATCATATTTTCTGATCCCTTTTGGCTTATGGTCACTAAGGGACTTTTGATCTATGCTATTAGTAGATTCATTACGTGCCTTTGTTTGCCATTATAAGTTCCTGTAACATGTTGTTTGATAGCTCTAAACATTGCATCGTGATGTTATTTTCTGCAAAGTCTGAAATTGTTATAACTTGCAATCTTAGCATGTGTGTTTGAGTATGTTCTAGTGATTTCTGGAGATAGCTCAGTGTTCATGTTTTGTAATTCTTTACCTGTACATCATGTCCATGCCTTTTGTTATCATGTTGGGGGGCTGTAGATTATTGTTTTGATGCTTGCAGTATGCATAGTTGCTGTTTTGGACAGCTTGTCCTTTAAACTTGTTTAGATTGTGTGTGTTGAAGCGTTGCTCCGTTTTGAGTGTGCTCTATATGAAACTTGCTTGATTTTGCCTATAGTTTCATATTATCATGTTGCATCCTTGTTTTGAGGTGTTTGCTTGATGTTTGGGTGCATTTTGCATCAATGCCATGTTTGACTTGTTTTGCTCATATCTTCTAGACCGTAGCTCCGAACTAAATGAACTTTATATGCAACTGACTAGAATCTTGTGTAGATCATCTTTGTGCATCTTAACTTGCTGTTTAACAACTTGAACATAAGGTTTATTCAGATCTTGACCAACTTCGAAATATGCATATGAGGACTTACCGGAATTGTTATATGTTGTTCCCGGCCTCATTTAAACTTGCCTTGTTGTGGTGCTCTTGTTTGCATTATCTCTTGCCATGAGTAGCTTCATCTAGAATTGTCTTGCATCATGCTTGTTCATGCATCATGCCTTGTTCATGTGTGGTGTGTTTACTATGTTGTGTGCTTCTTTTCGATAGTTCCTATTTCGTTGCGATCGTGAGGATTCGTTCGTCTACGCTTGGTTCGTCTTCGTGGCTTCATCTTCTTCATGGACTCGTTCTTCTTCCTTGCGGGATTTCAGGCAAGATGACCGCTACCCTGGATCTCACTACTATCATTGCTATGCTAGTTGCTTCGTTCTATCGCTATGCTACGTTACCTATCTGTTGCTCATCAAGCCTCCCATATTGCCATGAACCTCTAACCTTTGACACCTTTCCTATGCAAATCATTGTTTGGCTATGTTACTGCTTTTGCTCAGCCCCTCTTATAGCGTTGCTAGTTGTAGGTGAAGTTGAAGATTTCTCCATGGTGGACAGGATTTTGGTTGGGATATCACAATATCTCTTATATTATTAATGCATCTAAATACTTGGTAAAGGGTGGAAGACTTGGCCTATTGCCTGGTGTTTTGTTCCACTCTTGCCGCCCTAGTTTCCGTCATACCGGTGTTATGTTCCTGGATTTTGCGTTCCTTACGCGGTCGGGTGATTTATGGGACCCCCTTGACAGTTCGCTTTGAATAAACCTCCTCCAGCAAGGCCCAACCTTGGTTTTACCATTTGGCTCAACACCACCTATCCCTTTCCCTTGGGTCGGCCAACCCAAGGGTCATCTTTATTTTAGCCCCCCCGGGCCAGTGCTTGTCTAAGTGTTGGTCCGAACCGAGCAATGTCCGGCGCCCCCTGGGCAGCTAGGGTCTATGCCAACCCGACGTCTGGCTCATCCGGTGTGCCCTGAGAACGAGATATGTGCAGCTCCTATCGGGATTTGTCGGCACAGCGGGAGGCTTTGCTGGTCTTGTTTTACCATTGTCGAAATGTCTTGTAAACCGGGATTCCGAGTCTGATCGGGTCTTCCTGGGAGAAGGTCTATTCCTTCGTTGATCGCGAGAGCTTGTCATGGGCTAAGTTGGGACACCCCTGCAGGGTATAATCTTTCGAAAGCCATGCCTGCGGTTATAGGCAGATGGGAATTTGTTAATGTTCGGTTGTACATAACTTGACACCAGATCCGAATTAAAACGCATCAACCGCGTGTGTAGCCGTGATGGTCTCTTTTCGGCGGAGTCCGGGAAGTGAACACGGTTTCTGGGTTATGTTTGATGTAAGTAGGAGTTTAGGATCACTTCTTGATCATTGCTAGTTGACGACCGTTCTGCTTGCACTCTTCTCGCTCTTATTTGCGTATGTTAGCCACCATATATGCTTAGTCGCTGCTGCAGCCTCACCACTTTACCCCTTCCTTTCCAGTAAGCTTTGCTAGTCTTGATACCCATGGTAATGGGATTGCTGAGTCCTCGTGGCTCACAGATTACTACAACAACAGTTGTAGGTACAAGTTATCCGATGATCATGACGCAAGAGCGATGCTTGCGTGCGTTGAGTTCTTCTTCTGCTTCTTCGATCAGGGGATAGGTTCCTGGTCGGCAGCCTGGGCTAGCAGGGTGGATGTCGTTTGAGTTTCTGTTTGTGATTCTTCCATAGTCGGATGATGCTATTGTGTATGATATATTGTTGTATTCGTGTGGCATTGTATGTCTTATGTATGTATCCCCATCTATTATGAAATGTTGATGTAATGATATCCACCTTGCAAAAGCGTTTCAATATGCGGGTCTATCCTTGGTGGGACCTTCGAGCTCCTTTCGGATAGGGTCGCATATTGGGCGTGACACCTTTATAAAGAGGGGAGCGGGAGGACGGTGCCTCTCAATCCTTTGCCATCTGCATCTCCCCATTCCTACTTCCTCCTTTCTTCTGCCATGGCGAGGGGCCGTGGCGACACTTCATCGGTGGCGGCGAGGGTCTCGGCTAGACAACGCATCGCCCCTCCCCAAGAGCTCGTAGCGGCGGAGACAACCGCGAGAGGGAGGGGGAGGGGGCAAGGTCGAGGCCGTCGTGGCGCTCGAGGGAGAGGAGGACGGGGCGGCAGATCGGCCTCCCCTCTGCCAGCGGCCTCTCCTCCGATGGAGGGCCACGTCAGGGACAACCCTTGCGAGTTCTTCGTCAGGCTACACCAGCCACCACATTGTCGTCTTTGCCTCCCGACTCCATTTGCGCGGGAGATGGAGCTGGATCCACCGCAGACGTTGCGACTGCATATGAGGGGTTGCGGGAACAGCGGCACATGGGCCGATGTCGAGTTCCCACCCCTCACGTCATGTATCTCCGCCGGGGGTGGAAGACCTTCACCCGCGTCGACATCTTGACGGAGGGGCTCACTCTTCATTTCAAACTAATGGAAGGTGGCCTCCTCTCCGTCAATATCTTCGGGCATCTCGGGACTCGCGTGAGGTGATGCGTGGAGAGCTCTTCTGACGATGATGATTCATCTCCAACCGAAGAGTGTAGAGGAACACAACGGCAGCAACGACGAGGGTAGCGGGCGGCAGGATGACGGGTCCGACTAGGCATCGGGCGCCACTCCGGGCGGCACCGGCGACCCCATCATCCGTGTTGTCGACTCCTTGAACTTCTCGGGGTCGTCTCCTTGGGCGGCTGGCTTTGGGAGGCTGCGGAAGAGGAAGAGGGCGGGTGGCTAGGCCGTCTATTCGGAGTATGAGGGCACCAATTCCTTCATCGCGTATTGACGTCCTGCCACCTCGTCTTCGAGCTCTTCCTTCGGTGCCGCCATCACCATCCAGCCTTGTAAGCCTTCGGGCCTTTGTTAACTTTAGAACTTGTAATCCCCTTGCTCATGTTTTTCATTTCGTATGAACTGTACCTGTACGGGATGTTTTTCAATGAAAAAGGGATGTTTGCCGGGTTTTTCATTCGCGGGTGGAACCCACGACAAGGAGTCAATCCTTGTTATTTTTTTAAGACAAAAGTTTTTCGCCCGGCAACAGGCGTTGCCATCCCGCAGTTTGCTTGACCTTTTTCACGCCCTCGGCGGAGGCAAGGATGAGGCAAGCTTAGGCTCCTCGTTTCATTTCCTTGCGGCCGCGACTACGACCAAATTCAGCCCCAGGAGATAATCCCTGGGTTCGAAAAAGGGTAGCACAGTAGCCTAGAAATAAAAAGAGGTTTCATATACCCCAGTCCATAATGAAATGCATGATGGAGGATAGAGAACTTATCTGGATCTGCAGCCCCCGACAACCTTGGCTTGCCGCGGATGGATCCTTGCCCTTGCAGCCCCCGGCAAGTTTGGCTTGCCGGGGCCCGGGCGCCGGTCCGTCCCCCTTCTCCCAAAATAGCTCGGCAAGAATAGTTATATGCCTTGTGAACCAAAGAAGATAGAGAAGAATAGAGAGACGCGCACTCGACCTCTAAACTAGGGGTTAGCTACCCTAAGCACTATCAACCCTAACCAAGGCAGAGACTCAACCTAGCATGCATGCTATAACTTAGGGCGCGAGCACTTCGTTTATTTATGCTCAGGGTCTACGCTTGGCTTCGTACAAAGGGTTACATGCCTTGTCGGCAAGGCTTGTACAAAAGGGTGGCTTGACGGGAGGCCCGGCAGCCGCGCCTTATGGGGAAAACTTGCGGAGAAGCTCGATGTTCCAGGAGTTGCTCACTGGAATGGCATCTTTGGTCTCCAGCGGGACTGCGCTAGGCCTGGTGACTCGAGTTACCCAATAAGGGCCTTCCCAATTCGGCGTAAACTTGTTGGAATTCTTGGCCGACTGAACATGCCGAAGAACAAGGTCGCCTTCCTCAAAGCTCTGGGCATGAACCTTTCGGCTATGGTAGCAGCGCAAGGCTTGCTGGTAGCATGCTGCTCTCACAGCCGCCCAGAGACGATCTTCCTCAAGGAGCGTCGCGTCATCTTGCCGCAATCGCTCATGCTCAAGCTCATCATAAGCGAGCACTCGAGGTGACCCGTATATGAGTTCTGTGGGGAGAAATGCTTCTACCCCGTAAACCAGGGCAAAGGGTGTCTGGCTGGTGGGTCAATTTGGCGTCGTTCTGATCGACCAAAGAACCGCCGGCAACTCATTAATCCAGCGCCTTCCACTCTTGTGCAGCTTGTCAACAGTCTTTGTTCTTAAGCCTCGTAGGACTTCAGCATTTGCTCTCTCCACTTGGCTATTGCTCCGTGGATGTGCCACGGAAGCAAAACAGACCTTGCTGCCGAGATCCTGAATGTATTGCATGAAGGCATGGCTTGTGAACTGTGTGCCATTGTCGGTGATGATCCTGTTGGGCACCCCAAAACGGCACACTAGTCCCTTGAAGAACTTGATGGCTGACTGCATAGTCACCTTCCTCACTGCTTCCACCTCTCGCCACTTTGAGAACTTGTCGATTGTGATGTACAAGTACTCAAAGCCCCCGACAGCATGGGGGAAGGGGCCCAATATGTCGAGCCCCCAGACCGAGAAGGGCCAGGAGAGATGAATAGTTTGAAGGGCTTGAGATGGTCGATGATGCTTCTTTGAATGGAACTAGCACGTTTCACACTTCGTTACTAGTGCCATCGCATCCTAGAGGGCGGTGGGCTAGAAGAAGCCTGGCCAGGAAGCTTTGCCAGCAAGGGCCCTCGACCCTATGTGGGAGCCACATATGCCTCCATGTATCTCCGCCAACAGCTTTAGTCCTTCCTCCCGAGAGATGCACTTTAATTTCACCCCATTCGGTCTTTTTTTGTACAATACGTTATCAACGAATTGGTACAGAGCAGACTGGCGGGCTACTCTTTCTGCCTCTTCCTGCTCCTCAAGAAGCTCTCCTTTTTGGAGGAAACCGACGGTGTGTTGTGCCCATGCCGGAGCCTGTGGCTCGACGACAAGGACCAAAGGCATCTCTTTTGCCACGGGAGCGGCCGTCTCTATGGCCATGACCTGAGGTCCTGCGGGAGTCGGTTGCCCTGCGGCAGGATCGACACCCACGTCAACATCTTCGCCGTCAGCTCCGGGGAGCTCGGCAGGGAACTACTTGCAGGAGCCTAGCTTCCTCCGTTTGTTCTGCCCGGTTGACGGCTCAACGGATGGTTGGGTTAACTGAAGCACAAAAGTACCTGGTTCCACAGGCAGCTTGAGGGCAGCGCGCTTTGACAGGTAGTCGGCGATGTTGTTCTCCGTCCGAGGGACATGCTCCGCTTGTATACCGTCAAAGCGCTCCTCCAGTTTCCTCACCTCATCTAGATAAGCTTCCATCAACGGGCTTTGATAATCTTTGTTGATCTGCCTAACGACTAGCTGTGAGTCGCCCCTGATGATGAGCTTTTTAACTCCGAGGTCTGCCGCGATCCAGAGACTGGCAAGCAAACCCTCGTACTTGGCAGTGTTGTTGGTTGACATCTCCGGGGGAAGTGCATCTGGATGACATACTTGAGGTGCTCTCCGGTGGGTGCGACAAGCAGCACACCAGCACCGGCGCCTTGCAGCTAGAAGGAACCATCAAAGTACATGATCCAGTTGCGGCTCGTTTCCCTGCCGGGGAGAGTGGTCTCCTGCACCTCTTCGTCAGGCGTCGAGGTTCATTCTGCAAAAAACTCCGCCAAGACTCTGCTCTGAATCGTCGAGGTTCTTTCGAACTTCAAACCGAAACTTGACAGCTCCATGGCCCATTCCACGATCCTCCCCGTTGCATCTGGGTTATGCAGTATCCGTTGCAATGGGAGGCGGGTGACCACTGTGATCTCGTGCGATTGGAAGTAGTGGCGCAGCTTCCTCGAAGCCATAAGAAGGCCAAAGAGCAGCTTTTGCACACCTGAGTACCTTGACCTAGCCCCCTGCAAGAGGGAGCTGACGAAGTAAACTGGGTGTTGTACCATTTTCTTCCTCTGCGCCTCTTCACCCGGTCGCGTGGGCCCTGTCGCACTGGCGTCAGCCTCTGCCGGGGACTCAGTCTTGCCCGGATCGAGCCCTGCCGGAGGGGGTTACGGCTTGCCATCTGTTGACTTTGCCGCTGCCGCTGCCTTCTCGTCGACCTCCCTCTGCGCCTCTAGTGCGGTGCTAACCACCTGATTCGTTGCCGCTAGATAAAGCAACAACGGTTCTTGTAGTTTGGGCAGAACCAGCACTTGGGTAGAGGAGAGGTATTTCTTCAAATCCTGTAGCACTGCCTCGGCCTCTGGGGTCCACTCCATGGGCTCTGCTTTCTTCAAGATCTTGAAAAAAAAGGAAGGGCATGCTCCGCGGACTTGGAGATGAATCAGCTCATGGAAGCAACGCAGCCAGTGAGCCGACGCACATCCTTGATCCATTTGGGTGCCTCAATCTGCTCGATGGCCTTGATCTTATCTGGGTTTGCTTCAATCCCGCGCTTGGACACAAAGAACCCGAGAAGCTTGCCAGACAGGATGCCGAAGACACACTTCTTAGGGTTCAATTTGAGGTTGATCTTGCGCAGGTTTGCAAATGTTTCCTCCAGATCTTGCACGAGTGTTGCTTTGTCCTTGGTTTTTACCACTATGTCATCCATATAAGCTTCCATATTTCTATGTAGCTGGGGCTCAAAACCAATTTGGACTGCTCTTGCAAAGGTTGTGCCAGCACTCTTCAACCCAAAAGGCATCCGTAAAAAGCAATACCTACCACATGGGGTGATGAATGTTGTCTTCTCCTCGTCCTCTTTTGTCATGAAGATCTGGTGGTATCCCGAATAGGCGTCGAGGAATGATAATAGGTCACACCCAGCCGTGGAGTCAACAATCTGGTCAATGCGTGGTAATGAGAAGGGATCCTTCGGAGAAGCCTTATTAATGTCTGTGTAATCAATACACAGTCTCCACTTCCCGTTTGCCTTGCGCACCACTACCGGATTGGCCAACCACGTCGGATGGAGTAGTCCTCTTACCAAGCCTCCCGCCTCTAATTTTCTAACCTTCGGCTTGACGGGCCGCGCATGAGGAGAGACAGCAAGATGGTGCTCAATCACTTCCCTGGGAACGCCGGGGATGTCGGAAGCTTGCCATGCAGACACATCAACATTTTCCTGCAAGAAAGTGACGAGCTCGCTTTCCTATTTGCTGTCGAGGGTGGAGCTTATGGTGAAAGCTCCCCCCGCGCCGTCCTCCTTGACAGGCACCTTCTTGGTCTATGCTGGTGCAGCTCTAGACTTCTTGCTCTTGCCGGCGGAGCTCCCTGGCACTTCCTCAATGGGAGTGCAACACCCCGAAGAGGTGCGCTTGCCGGAGTAGGTGCGAGGAGTCTTGCCGGTCTTCTTCCCTCCCGGGACTCCGTCGGTAGGAGCAGGTGCCTTGGCGGCAGCTGCTGCAACTGCTTCCTGGTAGAGTTGGTTGGCGCAAATCAACGCATCTTTCTTGTCGGAGGGGACGGTGATGATGTTCATCGGCCCGAGAATCTTCAACATGTTGTAGGCGTAATGTGAAGCCGCCATGAATTTGGCAAGCATCGGATGGCCGAGGATCTCGTTGTAGGGCAAGGGGATCTCGGCTACATCAAAGACAATCCTCTCCGTCATGTGGTTCAGCTCGCCTCCGAACGTCACGGGCAGCGTGACCTTTCCCTTTGGCTGGCTCCTCCCCGGGTTGACCCCTTGGAACGTGCCCGTCTCCTCGAGGTCTCCATCAGGGATTTGCAGCCTCTTGATCACAACGGGCGAGATCAAGTTCAGACCGGCCCAACCGTCAACCAGCATCTTCTTCACCTTGAGGTTGCGGATTGTTGGTGAGACCAACAACGGCAAGCACCCGACCGCGGTAGTGCGGTCAGGGTGGTCCTCGGTATCAAAGATGATGGGCGTGCTGGACCACCTCTGTCACATCCCTAATTCTGGTCTGACCTAGGCTAGCTTCATGTGTGCATCATGTTTAAATTCAAATGAAACTTTAATTGAGGAATTTTCAAAAGCCTCAGAAAACCTCTCAAAATAACCAACATTTAAATCTTCTCAAATGAGTCCAAGAAAATGTTCCTGTTATTCTATAGAAATATTGGTAAGAGGTAAAATTCAAACCAATATTTTTGGAGTCACAGAAATATTTATTTTGGCCATTTGAATTAATCCAATAACTATTTGCTTTGGATTTATATTTAATATATATTAAATATGACTCCAATAATTCTGGAAGTTTGTGAGTGGCTTTGTATATATTTTAGCAAGCCATATAATAACCTACAGAATTTATTAAAATGATTTAGTTGCTAAACTAAATCAAAATAGAGGAAGAAAAATAGATAACAGAAACAAATAAAAGAGAGAGAGAGAATCTTACCTGGCCTCACCTGTGCAGCCCACCAACCGGCCCAGCCCACTACCGCCACCTCCCCTATCGTCTTCCTCCTTTGCTAGGAGGACGGGCGCATGCCCGACGCGCACGCACCGCCGTGCGCCACCTCCTGCTTGCCGCCGATCGCCTGGAGCTGGCTAAGGGCGCCATGCAACCCCACTGGCCCTCTCTCACTCTCCCAGGACCTTTCCCCCTCCTCTGCTCTCTCTCTCTCTCTCTCTCTCTCTCTCTCTCTCTCTCTCTCTTTCTCGCAGCCCGAGCGGAGCTCATCGCCACTGCTCGCCGTTGCCGCACCCAGAGCCTCCCCCTCGACCCCTCGGCCTGCCCAGTAGCTCGTCTACCTCGTCCTCGACCTCCTCACCAGGCCAAGCGACGCCGGACGCACCCGAACGCCCTCACCGCTATCTTCTTCATCCTCGGGCCACCGAGATCACCAGCGAACGTGTGCCCGCTCCGTTGCTTCCCCGAGCTCCCCGAGACCATGCTGCACTCCCTGTGAGCTTCTCCTTCGATCCCCTCCTCCCCCTTGCTCGTTTGGGTCGTGTACTCGCCGCCCTCTTCGAGCCCGAGAGCGCTCCGCCTCCGGCCATGTCGCCGCCGCGGCCACAGCTGCTGCCACATGCATGCGTCCAAGCGCATCACCGCTTTCAGCTTGCTCCCAAGAGCCGAGCGCACGCATCCACTAGCCCTACCGTGCCCCCTAACGCCGAACCCGAGCTCGCCGTACTCCGGTCGCCGCCGCGAGCTTGTCTCCGGCGAGCTCAGTCCATCCTAGCTCCTCCCGTTTGCTCTATCAGCTGCGCGCGAGCCCCAGCTACTTGTAGGACCAAACCGCGGTCGATTTGGTCGACAGTGGGAAAAATCCGAGCACCTCCGCCGTCTATGGCGTCGCCGGCGACGAGCCGTGGACCAAGTCCGGCGAGGTTGACTCGTTTGACCAGGGATTTGACCCCCCTAGGGTCACTGACGCGTGGGCCATGCCCCTATTTACTTTAGGTGTGAGTTTATTTAGCACTAATTAACTTAGTTAACTAGTTGACTCACTGACAAGTGGGCCCAGGCTCTAATTAACCTAGGTTAGTGCTAACTAACGCTAACTAACTCTGTTAGTTAGTTGTTACACTGACATGTGGGTCCCAGCCGTCAGGTTTGACCTGGGCTGGCGCCTTTGACCTGCTGACGTCACCCTGACGCAATGCTGACGCATTAATTCAATTATTGGAATTATTCTTATTTAGGAAATTTCAGAAAATAATGCAAACTTCTAAAAATCATATAAAATCAACCGCAGCTCCAAATCAAATAAATTATATATGAAAAATCATCAGAAAAATCCAATCTATCCATCTGCACTGGTTTCATGCATGTTAGAACACATTAACCATGCTGTTTAGGTGAAACAAGTTAATGCACTATTATGACCTCTTAAAATGGGTTTGCATTTGAATCTTTGGTTCAAATGGACTCATCTCAATCTGTTGCAGCTTGCATTAGCCAAAACACATTCTTATTGCCATGTCATAGCATGCATCATATTGTGCATTGCATTGATCGTGTTTCTTCTCTGTTTGTCAGTCTCGTTCCCCCTCGGTAGACGTTGTATCGATGTTGTGATCGTTGACACTGATGAGGACTCAATGTTATCTTCAGAAGTGCCAGGCAAGCAAAACCCCCTTGTTCATTCTAATACAATCCTACTCTCTCGCTCTGGCTCTCTTTTATTGCATTAGGACAACAATGACTCATTTGTTACATGCTGCGGTAGCTGAACCCTTTATCCTCTGCATGACCTGTCATTGCCACAGTAAATAGATGAAACCCACTAGCATGAGTAGGAGTTGTTTGAGCCCTGTTGTGCCTACTCATCCATGCTTGTTTGTTGTCAGGACCCTGACTCGATGCCACATAGGTCTAGCATGTAACACCTCATATCACTTTGCGGCCTCACGCACGGTATTCCCACGGGTGTCGCCTTACCTTTGCCCGGGACCGTTTGCGCCTTTTGGCACACGTATATGATAGTGTTGCTAGCACCCATATGATAAGGAGCCCGGGCTGACATGGCTAGTGGTAAACCCAAAGTGGCACAGACTTACAGGGACAGGCATCCATGACCCAGCAACGAACGTGTCGGTCATCAGCAAGTGGGTCCGGGCTGTAGCACTGGGCTAGCAGGACTCCGGTAAACCGGGCTGTAGCGGGCTAACAGGACTCCGGTACATCAATGCGTGACATTTCCCCGAAGGGACAGACACAGGAACGAAGAAGGACACATGCCGGCCAGGCAAAGTGTTCCAGAGCAGTAGCAAGCTACCATGGCTCAGTGGTAACACTAGGAGACATTTCCCGGTAAGAGAGGCTACTAAAGATAAACAACTAGATAGTCAGATCCCACACATACCAAGCATTTCAATCATACACACAATATGCTCGATATGTGCAAATACAACAAGGCATCACAACATGACTCTACGACACAAGTACTTTATTTAAGGCTCAGAGAGCCATACATAACATACACATAGGTACGGGTCACACGACCCAGCATTCAAGTCATACAGTCATACAAACCAGCAGCGGAAGTAACTTGTCTGAGTACAGACAACTAGTAAAATAAAAGAGGCTTGGAAAGCCTAGCTATACTACGTGGTCCATTACAAGCTCAGGATCACCACCTGGGCCTTAGCCTACTCATTGATGTCAACTTCTACGAAGAACCCATCAGAAGGGGTTGGAGCGTCTTCTGTAAAAATGTAAATTATAGCAACATGAGTACAAAGGTACTCAGCAAGACTTACATCAGATCCTACATACATGCACATTATCAAGAAGGGTTGGTGGAGTTATTGCAGCAAGCCAGCTTTGACTCTTGGCTAGGCTATCCTACGAGACTCCAACTTGAAATGGTTTTGCGTACACGAGTCCACTACTCACCACTTCAATACACTACCGAGGATCCACCTCCGTCTTCCTACGGAAGAGCCATCCTCGGCACTCACACTTATCTTGAAGCTTTTAGTAGTTTCCATTTACTTGTCTATGAACTGTATAGGCAACCAAGTAGTCCTTTACCGCGGACGCGGCTATTCGAATAGATCATGTTAACCCTGCAGGGGTGTACTTCTTCATACATGTTTCCACCACTTAGCGTCTGCACACGACATGTGCTCAGCAGACTTCAAGCGAAAGCCGACGTGGGTGTAGACCACGACCTACCTAAACACCTAAGTCTCTAGTCCAGGTTTATCGCCTATTCGGGTTCCATCCATGAGGAGATCCGGCCGGAGTTTCGCTCACAGCCCCAAACGATGTGAACAGGGTTCTGTGACACCAAACGGGTGCCCGGTTTACCCGGCCACGTACCTACCGCATCACAGCCCACCCCTACGGTCAGCGCTGTCCACGGCCTCCAGTAGGCTACAAACACCAGAAACTACTTGCAACTCCTGGACAGAGGACTAGGGTGAATAAGAAGTCGAGCGGGGTCATATTTCAGGGCCCAATGCATGGTAGTAGCTGTATCTTAAATCACACATACAGATCTCAGTGCTTAAGGTCGGCTTCAATGAAACAACCCACCATGTACTCCTACATGGCCTTTCATCGATACCTTTACCAAATCGTGTTCACCACACCACTCTCATTACCGACATAAACATTTCACTCTAGTCCATCACCCAGATGAACCAGACCTGACACGACTCTAAGCATAGCAGGCATAGCAAGGTAGGAACAACACATACATATGGCTCAATCAACTCCTACACATGCTAGTGGGTTTCATCTAGTTACTGTGGCAATGACAGGTCATGCAGAGGAAATGGGTTCAACTACCGTAGCACACAGCAGTTTGAAACGCGTTGTCTTAATGCAATAAAAGAGAGCAGGAGCGAGAACATGGGATTGTATCAATATGATCAAATTGTTGGTTGCTTGCCTGATGGTTCGATGCACTGATACGGTTCTTCGTTAGGGTAATCACGGTACACCTCGGAGGCAGAACCTGCCGCAAAGAACACCGATACACAACCATCACCAAACAATGTGCAACAATATGATGCATGCATGAAACATGGCAATATGAGTGTGTTGGGCTAATGCAACTAAGACCAGAAGGGTTTGAACCAATTTGAACCAAAGATTCAAATTTCAAACTCATACATGGCCCTTTAAAGTGTTTTACCTTGCTCTGCATTAAACATCAAGTTAACTTGTTTAATCATGCATGAAAATAGTACAGATGGATAGATTGGATTTTTCTGATCATTTTTCATATATAACTTGTCTGATTTGGAGTTACAGATTAAAAGTTATGAATTTTTGAAGTTTAAACTATATTCTGGAATTTCCTATATTAGATTAAATCCAAAAATTAATTTATTGCGTCAGCCTAACGTCAGTGTGACATCAGCAGGTCAACGGGACACGGTCCGGTCAAACCTAACAGTGTGTCCCGCGTGTCAGTGTGATTAGATTAGTTAAAGTTTAGTTAAAACTAAACTTGTTTAATTAACAGGGCTGGGCCCCACCTGTCATTGACTCAGGAGAGTCAACCAGGGCCCACCCGTGGTCAAACCCGGGTCGGCTGCACCGGCGTTTAGCCGCCGGCGAGCCCGACGCGGCGACGGAAGTGATTTTTGCCGTTCCGGCAACCAAACAAGCCGCGGAAGCCACCGGAGAGGAGCTGAGGTCGAGCCGCAGCTCTTGGTGGAGTCCGTTGGGGTCGGGGTGGCCGGAGTTGGCGCCGGCGACGACTTTGGCGGCCATCGGAGTTTGGCCGAAGTCGAACTTGTCGCTAGGGGGGTCGGTGAGGTGCGGGGAGTAGGTAGTTAGGTGCTACGTGACGCGGTGAGCATGATGGACACCATGGAGTGGTCGGAGGGTGACCGGGAGCACGTCGGCGACGAGCTCCACGGTGGTGGGTGCGGTTGAGCTCCGGGAGGTCGCTACACGGCTCGGGAACGAGAGAGGGAGGGTAGGAGGGGTAGCTAGGCTCATAGCGCACCCGTAGAGGCCACCGGCGGGGTCGGGGACGAGCTGAGGCGGCGACGGTGTTGAAGGGGATCTCCGGCGACGGCGGTTCGGGCGAGGTCGTTGCGGTGGACTCGGGCGTTGCGAGCGCTCGGGGCTCGGCTTGCTTGATGAAGTGGATAGCGGCGGAGCTCCTGGACACGACGAGAAGACGCACGGGCGGCGGGGAGCGCGGCTACGACGTAGGCACGGCGGCGGTAGCATCGGCCATGGCTGGGGGGCGCGAGGGGGAGGAGCTAGAGAGGAGAGGGGGTGTCTAGGGGGTTCGGGGAAGAGAGAGGGAGCGATCCACGACGTCAGCGGGCGAGGGGAGCGGCGAGGCGGCGAGCAGGGGCGTGGCGCGCGCTGCGGTCGCCGTCGGGCACCTGCCTGCCTGCCTGGCCGGCAAACAGCTCGCTGGAGCAGCGCTGGGCTGGGCCGGCAGGTGGGCCGGGTGCTGGGCGCCAGGTAAGTTTTTCTATTTTTTTCATGTTTTGTGTTTTTTAATACTTCTGCAACTTTGTTGATTTATTAAAAATACTTAGGCAACTCCTAAAATCACCAAACTACTCCTGGTCCATAGTTGGATTATTTCCAACATGAAACATTTTAGTTTGGAGATATTTGAGCATTTAAATATTTTATATAATTTTAAATGCCCAAATTCAAATATTTATGATTTAATTCAAAAACCCTAAGATGGCCTAGGAAAATGTGCATCACTTTTGGCAGAGGTTCTGAACCAAGACAAAAATGATGGGCATTTTAGAAGGGCATTTCAGGTTCATTGAAAAAGTTTTTAGTAAACCCTAATTGGTTTCAGAGGGGGCTGGGGGTTCTGTCATCCCCATTTCAGGTTTCTGATGAAAGAATAAACATTATGCAACACTCTAATGCATGACTAGCTAGGGTGTGACAACTCACCCCCACTCAAAATAATTTCGTCCCGAGATTTGGGTTCCTCCGGGAAGAAGGCAGGATACTCAAGTCGAAGACGATCCTCCCTTTCCCAAGTTGCTTCATCCTCAGAATGGTGCGACCATTGAACTTTGAGAAACTTGATATTATGACGTCGAGTGGTACGCTCGGCCTGATTGAGGATACGAATGGGGTACTCTCGATACGTGAGATTATGTCAGGACCCCGACTCAATGCCACATCGATCTAGCATGTAACACCTCATATCAATTTGCGGCCTCACGCACGGTATTCCCACGGGTGTCGCCTTACCTTTACCCGGGACCGTTTGCGCCTTTTGGCACACGTATATGACAGTGTCGCTAGCATCTATATGATGAAGAGCCCGGGCTGACATGGCTAGTTGTAAACCCAAAGTGGCACAAACTTACAGGGACAGGCATCCATGACCCAGCATCGAACGTGTCGGTCATCAGCGAGTGAATCCAGGCTGTAGCACTGGGCTAGCAGGACTCCGGTGAACCAGGCTGTAGCGGGCTAACAGGACTCCGGTATTCATCGCGTGACATTTCCCCGAAGGGACAGACACAGGAACGAAGAAGGACACATGCCGGCCAGCCTAAGTGTTCCGGAGCAGTAGCAAGCTACCATGGCTCGGTGGAAACACTAGGAGACATTTCCCGGTAAGAGAGGCTACTAAAGATAAACAACTAGATGGTCAGATCCCACACATACCAAGCATTTCAATAACATACACACAATATGCTCGATATGTGCAAATACAACATGGCATCACAACATGACTCTACGACTCAAGTATTTATTCAATAGGCTCCGAGGAGCGAGATATTACAAACAGGGGTCTCACGACCCAACATTCAGAGCATACAAATCAAAGCACAAGCGGAAGCTATCATGTCTGAGTACAAACATCTATAAATGAAAAAGGCTCAGAAGCCTAACTATCTACCAGATCCTGCCGAGGCACAAGATCGTAGCTGAGGTAACAAGCTAAACGTCGAAGTCCACGCGAAACTACTAGTGAGACCGAAGTGTCTCTGCAAAACATAAAATAGGCAAACGTGAGTACAAATGTACCCAGCAAGACTTACATCAGAACTAACTACATATGCATCATTATCAACAAAGGGGATGGTGGGGTTTAACTGCAGCAAGCCAGCTTTGACTCGGTGGCTATCCTAAACTACGACTGCGAGTAACTCTTTTGAGGTGGCGCACACGAGTCGACATATTCACCAACCAATACACCACTATGGAACCGCTCCCGTCTCCCTACGAGAACGCCATCCATAGCACTCACGCTTATCTTGCGTATTTTAGAGTATCCACTTTCACTTGTCTATGAACTGATATAAGCAACCCAGAAGTCATTTTCCGCGGACACGGCTATTCGAATAGATGATGTTAACCCTGCAGGGGTGTACTTCTTCATACATGTTTCCACCACTTAGCGTCTGCACACGACATGTGCTCGGCAGACTTCAAGCGAAAGCCGATGTGGGTGTAGACCACGACCTACCTAAACACTCAAGTCTCTAGTCCAGGTTTATCGCCTATTCGGGTTCCACCCATGAGGAGATCCGGCCGGAGTTTCGCTCACAGCCCCAAACGATGTGAACAGGGTTGCCGAGATACCGAACGGGCATCCGGTACACCGTGCCACATACCTACCGCATCACAGCCCACCCCTACGGTCAGCGCTGTCCACGGCCTCCAGTAAGCTACAAACACCAGAAACTACTTGCAACTCCTGGACAGAGGACTAGGGTGAATAAGAAGTCGAGCGGGGTCATATTTCAGGGCCCAATGCATGGTAGTAGCTGAATCATGGATCACAAACACAGAACTCAGTTCCTAAGGACGGCTTCAATGAGACAACCCACCATGTACTCCTACACGGCCTCTCACCGACACCTTTACCAAATCGTGTTCACACACTTAGCTCACACACAGTAGGACATGTTCACACACCTCTGATTCATCCCCGATGAATCAGACCTGACTCAACTCTAAGCAGTAGCAGGCATGACAAACAAGCAAGAATGAGTAGGCACAACAGGGCTCAAACAACTCCTACTCATGCTAGTGGGTTTCATCTATTTACTATGGCAATGACAGGTCACGCAAAGGATAAAGGGGTTCAGCTACCGCAGCAAGTAACAGATGAATCGGTGTTGTCCTAATGCAGTAAAAGAGAGCAGGAGCGAGAGAGTAGGATTGTATCGGAATGAACAAGGGGGTTTTGCTTGCCTGGCACTTCTGAAGATAACATTGAGTCTTCATCAGTGTCAACGATCACATCATCGGTATCACGTCTATCGAGAGGGGACAAATACCGGCAACACAGAAGGGAACACAATCAATGCAATGCACAATATGATGCATGATCATGACATGGCAAAATGAATGTGTTTTGGGCTAATGCAACTAGCAACAGATTAAATGAAGTTGGTTTGAATACAAGATTCAAATTCAAACTCCATATGTGATTAATTAAATGCCCTTTATTTGTTTTGTCCAAAAAAGAGGACAAACATTGTTCAAACATGCATGAAAATGGTACAGATGGATTCCTTGAATTTTTCTGATAATTTTTCATATATAAATTATTTAATTTGGAGTTACGGTTGAATTTCTATGAATTTTAGAAGTTTTAGGCATTTTCGGGAATTTCCTGAATATTAATAAATCCAGAAAATGATTTAACTGCGTCAGCCTGAAGCCAGCATGACGTCAGCGAGTCAACGGCCAGGTCCAGGTCAAACCTGACGTGTGGAGTCCACACGTCAGTGACACAGGTTAGACAGGGGGGTTAGTTTAGTTTAATTAAAGATTAGGGGCACTAGGGCCCACATGTCAGTGGCTCTAGGCCTGGGTTAGCGGGGTGGTTAGGCCCTAATGACCGGCCACGTCAGCTCTCGCCGGAGTTTAGCCGGTGACGACCACAGAGCACGGCGGGGGACGCCGGACTTGCGCTAGGGGCATCGGATCGACGCACCAAGGGCACCAGGAGGTAGCCCGTGCCCGTGCGCATTTAGGGGGACCAACGGGAGGTGCGGGGTGGCCGGGGTTCACCGGAGTGGAGCCCGAGGCGGCGGCCGGAGCACGGGGTTGGGGCGAATTAGTGCTACGGTGCGCAAACGAGCGAGGTGAGAGGCTAGCGGGGCGCTACGCGGTGCGGGGAGCGAGTTAGGCATGCCAGGGTGACCAAATGGTCATCGGAGCTACGCCGGCGACGAGCTTAGGCGGCGGCGTGCTACGGCCAGCTATGAAATGGCGGCTACGGCGAGCGGCAAGCCACGGGGTTAGGGGCAAAACATGCAGGAGCTCACGGTGGTTCGGATGGTGTAGATGACGAGCTCGGGGAAGCGGAGACGGCGGCGAATCGACGGTGAAGATCCTCGGCGGCCGGCGATGGAAACGGCGATGGTGGCGGCATTGCAGCGTGTCCGGGACCTTGTGGCTCGGTGGGGAGAAAGAGGGGCTCGAGGCGGAGCCTTTGAGCGCATCGGCGAGGCTAGGGGGTGGCGGTGGCCGCGAGGGAGCTCGTCGGTGGCGGCGGCTCCGTTCGGGCGAGTGAGAGAGAGGTCCAGGGGAGAGGATGAGGATGCGGGAGAGTGAGGGAGAGAGGCAGGGAGGGGCGTGGCGTCTCCGGGGCGTCGAGGAGGAAGCAGGAGGTGGCCGAGGCCTCTCGGGCGCGCGCCACGCCTCGCCTCTGCCTACTGGCAGAGGAAGATGACAGGGGGGGGAGTGGAGATGGGCTGGGCCGTGCTGGGCCAGGTAAGTGGGCGCCAGGTAACTTCCTTCTCTCTCTCTCTTTTATTTCTTTCCTATTTCTGTTATTTTGTTTTTGATTTGATTTAAAATACCAAATCATTTAATAAAATCCTGGAAACGATTATGGGTGCTTTCTGAATTATTTCAGTGACCCTTAACAATTTCCAACATTTATTTGAACATTTAAATTATTTATAGTATTTAAATGCCCAAAGTCAAATACAATATGATTTAATTCAAAAATCCAAAAATGACCTAAGAATATATTCATCATTTTTGGCAGAGGTTTCCACCTTAACCAGAAATCATGAACTTTTCTTAGGAACCTTTTGGGTTTATTGAAAAGATTTTAATTCACCCTAGTTGAGTTGATTTAATGCTAGGGTTTGAACATCCCCATTTCAATTTTAGGCAAAATTTAAACATGATGCAACACATGACTAGCTAGCTCAGAGCAAACCAGAAGCTAGGGATGTGACAACTCGCCCCCACTAAACAAGAATCTCGTCTCGAGATTCAAGCGTAGGGTAAGGTGAAGGGGTAACGCAGACTAGTATAATCTTCACGATCCAGGTTGCACTTCATAGGAACGTTGATTCGATCACCATCATTGTCTTGAAGTCTTGCTCTGAGAAATCCTGTCAACATGACATGGAGGGAAGAAGGAGACTCTAGAAGGGTCGATCTTCTCGAAGATCGAACAACTCACGGAATGAGACATAGGACCATCTCTCGGGTTGAGACACGAGATACACATCAAGAGGGGTGGAAAGAAACGGATGACGAAGGTTCACTAGGTAGACAACAATTTCACGCTTAAGAAGGTGGTAATCGATTGTCAACGTAGCGAGGAGTTGAGTTGCCATGATACCCCAACGAGGCATCCTAGGGATGGTGACTCGTAGATATATCCCCTTAAGTGGCAAGAAGAATTACCTTTGATTCAGAGATCATTGAAACTCTTTAAACCAGCCTAAGGCAATTCTCGAGCGATCGTTTGGAGGGGGTCGGTAGAATGGCATACTCGGACTTGGATGATGTGGATTACCTTGTTGAAGACAACGTAATGGATGAATTTGCTTGCCACCGGAAATGGAAGAGACCCATGGTAGAATGGCACATTGGCAGTGCAAGCTAGGAACAAAATGCAAATGCTGGGAATGATTCTGGTAACTGGGGAGAGGCTCATCAATAGAGAGTTATTCCACTATTGGAATGGTTATAGCATAACCGAGGAAACTGAGAGCGCTATACAGTTAATGCCGACGATCAAACCTAGCACTTGCGCGTGCTCTCAAGAACTTGAGCAATTCCATAATCATCAAGGTTTTACCAACATCCGTGTCAAGGGTCCGGTAACACAACTTACTACCATGATGAATGGTGATGGAGGATGCAGATGCAAAGGAAGATAACACCTTCTCAGATTTCACCCTTGGCGGGGCCAAGGAAATAAAATCTGGATGATCGACCGAGAGACATTTAGCACTCCACTTCTAATGTTCTCCTTGATGTGCTAGTGTAACCCATTCATAGATATGGTTTGATATCTAGAACATCAAGTAAAAAGGTCGGACTTCGGAACACAGAAATCCATAGGGGCAACTAGGGAGTAAATCCTATGAAATCCCTATGGGGAGGTGGCCAACTTCCTCAAATCAAGATACTACAACAGGAGGTCTTTCGGCTGGGTGTGTTGGCCACGACATCCACCTTACCGGTTATCGAGACACCAATATTATAGTTCTTGGGGAAATGTTCCAACCATCATATCTGCCTGAGATTCAGATCTGGTTGGTGTCAGGATATTCCAGGCTCATCGAGTCTAGGAAGAAAAATGAAAGTTTGCAACACAAATCGATGAGATAACGTTGCGAGAATCTCGGAAAATGAACTACGATAGCAAACTCCAAAACATGAGCTGGTTCTGCTACACACGTGTGAACACGATGTCCTAGACAAGCATGACCACGTGGTGGTCTTACAATAAAACACTACCGAGTTCTGGTTGGGAACCATCAGCGAAGATATCGAAGTTCTTTCATAAGTCCGGATTAGCTCTTATGAAGATACTCCTTCTCCTTGAACAAATCAATCAGTGGCTTGGTGTGCTCGGGACACATATGGAATGAAGGTTGCAAGTCTCCATACCACAGAATTCTTCGCACGTGTGCATGACTGATTTGGAATGATTCCAAAGAAAGCAACATTGACTTTCTCGAATCCACGGCGGCAACTTGCATCAGATGCACATGAATTAAAGGAAGTCACTCCTTTCATCAAACACATACCCCATGAGCTAGCATGAGGAAAATGCTTTCAAAAGTTTTCCAACACTAGCTTAATGTTCAGCAAAATTATGGAGAAGACAAGGATGTTGTCAATGGGATCAACAACAATTCATCTGGGTTTCCTTTTAAAAGGAATTCCATAGCTAAGTGGACACGGTGATAGCATTGGTCAGACCAAAGAATATAATGGTGTATGTTCGAGGGATCAACCACGAGTAAGACAACATTACGAGCATCGTTGGTACTGATTTGACTTGACGATGGCCCACACTCAAATCAAAGGATTGATAAGACAATAGGTCCAACAACTGATCACAGGGACCAATCGATGAAAATATCACCTTTCTTCAACACACACTACACAAGAATATCCCTTTGGAACGGACTAAGTCAGGCAAGCTTTTATCTTCCAACTCTCCAAGTTGTTGTCTAGCTTAACCAACTAGCTCAGGGGTATCCAACACAGATTCTTGGAGAAAGGGTGGTTTATAAGAAAACCAACTTGATCACGAGCTCAACATAGCGGTCAGGTGACAACCTGGTAATACTTCCGAGAAGATCTTCGGAAAATCACGAACCACTGGTATGTTACTAAGCTTGAGAACAATCTTGCTGTTCAGGGCAAGACGATATAATCAAACAAGCAAGGATTGACACTATCCTAACTCATTGATTGAAAAGTGCACCAGGAATAAGGACTAGGTAGCACGATCAATCTTAGAATGATGACTCAATAATCAACACGCTAAGAATGAGGTTGTTGTCCATTTAACTACCAAGCAACGGAGTTGCTAGCAGTATTGATTTCATACACCACGATTCACTTGTCGACATTCCGGTTGCATCAACACGAAGACCGAGGAATGACTAATGATGGTGAGAAGTATCACTGTGTCAAGAGTTCATAGGATGGTGTGCAATTCCCATGACATTCTTGATATAAAGATGGTAATACTCCAAGGTAGAACAGAGCAAAAGCTGGATTGGCATTTTGATCTGCGGAGTACAATTGTTTTGACCCAATCCTAGATATGGATGAGGTACTGGAGTTTGTTTCTCCTAGTCATTCCGGAATAGAATGGCTTGACGGACCAAAAGAGTAATAGGTATCGATGAACGATTGCACGCATACTCTTGACTATCAATTGATAAACGAGGGTCAGAAGACAACTAAAGAGGGACAACTCAAAGGAACATATGATTTTCTGAGTTGTGGATGCATGGTTTAGCATGTTGAACCAAGTTCAACATGTTTCTTCCGGATAACCCATGCAGAAAGGTAGAACTGGCAGAGCCACAATATATAATGGAGAACTCATCAAGAATAATCCTGTTGTGATATTTCAGTTCAACGAGGAACTTCTGCCATAAGTAGTTCATGGTATTTGGAAGAAGAAGATACCACGGACTTCAAGGACTATCGCAAAGGTTACTAATATCCTAAAGGCACTAGCAATTACTATCAACATGAAGTAGGTAGAGTGAATCTCGGGTTCAGAACCCAGGAGTAGAATACCTACTACTAAGTAGCATCACGGGATGCTTCCGAGAATAAAGGCTAGAATCATCACACTGGGAACACAGATCATGGCTAGACCACTAGATGATCCCCTAAGACACCTAGGGTCATAATAATATCTCCAACATATATGTCAGGGTAACGGAGTACCTCAACTCACTGATTAGTGTGGTTAATCTGGCCCAAAGGAACATTGAAACGGGAAGAAAGGATTTGCAAATGCATCAGACTACTTAGAGACCTGAGATGACTCGGACAGCATAACGGCTGTAAATGCTCAGAAAAGACTTGAGACATTCACAAAAATGGTGGCATAACCACTCAGAAGCAGAATATCAAGGTCTCGAGATCAATAATTAACATACAGAAGTAGTAGGAACTGAACTCAAGCTTAAATCCAACAATTCTATAGGTCCACGGATTAGTAACACGTGATCCTGATAGCAAGAAGAGATAGCCTAGTTCTTAATCACGTAGAAAAGATAAGATGACTCAGATCAGAAGGGCATAAGGTATAAGGAGTAAAAAGAGCCTTACGTTCCATCCCACAATCAATTCCCTTATATAACTAAAGAATTTCTAGACTCAACTTCGACCAGTTTGGCTTGGTAATCCTACAGGCAGTCAAGCTCTGATACCAACGCTGTCAGGACCCCGACTCAATGCCACATCGATCTAGCATGTAACACCTCATATCACTTTGCGGCCTCACGCACGGTATTCCCACGGGTGTCGCCTTACCTTTACCCGGGACCGTTTGCGCCTTTTGGCACACGTATATGACAGTGTCGCTAGCATCTATATGATAAAGAGCCCGGGCTGACATGGCTAGTTGTAAACCCAAATTGGCACAAACTTACAGGGACAGGCATCCATGACCCAGCATCGAACGTGTCGGTCATCAGCGAGTGAATCCAGGCTATAGCACTGGGCTAGCAGGACTCCGGTGAACCGGGCTGTAGCGGGCTAACAGGACTCCGGTATTCATCGCGTGACATTTCCCTGAAGGGACAGACACAGGAACGAAGAAGGACACATGCCGGCCAGCCTATGTGTTCCGGAGCAGTAGCAAGCTACCATGGCTCGGTGGAAACACTAGGAGACATTTCCCGGTAATAGAGGCTACCAAGGATAAACAACTAGATAGTCCGTTCCCACACATACCAAGCATTTCAATCACATACACACAATATGCTCGATATGTGCAATACAACATGGCATCACAACATGACTCTACAACTCAAGTATTTATTCATTAGGCTCCGAGGAGCAAGATATTACAAACATGGGTCTCACGACCCAACATTCAGAGCATACAAGTCAAACACATGCGAAAGCTTAACATGTCTGAGTACAGACAACTACAAATGAAAAAGGCTGAGAAGCCTGACTGTCTACCAGATCCTGCCGAGGCACAAGATCGTAGCTGAGGTAACAAGCTAAACGTCGAAGTCCACGCGGAACTACTAGTGAGACGGAAGTCTCTGCAAAAACGTAAAATAGGAAAACGTGAGTACAAATGTACCCAGCAAGACTTACATCAGAACTAACTACATATGCATCATTATCAACAAAGGGGATGGTGGGGTTTAACTGCAGTAAGCCAGCTTTGACTCGGTGGCTATCCTAAACTACAACTGCGAGTAACTCTTTTGAGGTGGCGCACACGAGTCCACATATTCACCAACCAATACACCACTATGGAACCGCTCCCGTCTCCCTACGAGAACGCCATCCATAGCACTCACGCTTATCTTGCATATTTTAGAGTATCCACTTTCACTTGTCTATGAACTGATATAGGCAACCCAGAAGTCCTTTTCCGTGGACACCGCTATTCGAATAGATGATGTTAACCCTGCAGGGGTGTACATCTTCATACATGTTTCCACCACTTAGCATCTGCACATGACATGTGCTCGGCAGACTTCAAGCGAAAGCCGACGTGGGTGTAGACCACGACCTACCTAAACACTCAAGTCTCTAGTCCAGGTTTATCACCTATTCGGGTTCCACCCATGAGGAGATCCGGCCGGAGTTTCGCTCACAGCCCCAAACGATGTGAACAGGGTTCCCGAGATACCAAACGGGCATCCGGTACACCGTGCCACGTACCTACCGCATCACAGCCCACCCCTACGGTCAGCGCTGTCCACGGCCTCCAGTAAGCTACAAACACCAGAAACTACTTGCAACTCCTGGACAGAGGACTAGGGTGAATAAGAAGTCGAGCGGGGTCATATTTCAGGGCCCAATGCATGGTAGTAGCTGAATCATGGATCACAAACACAGAACTCAGTTCCTAAGGACGGCTTCAATGAGACAACCCACCATGTACTCCTACATGGCCTCTCACCGACACCTTTACCAAATCGTGTTCACACACTTAGCTCACACACAGTAGGACATGTTCACACACCTCTGATTCATCCCCGATGAATCAGACCTGACTCAACTCTAAGCAGTAGCAGGCATGACAAACAAGCAAGAATGAGTAGGCACAACAGGTCTCAAACAACTCCTACTCATGCTAGTGGGTTTCATCTATTTACTATGGCAATGACAGGTCATGCAAAGGATAAAGGGGTTCAGCTACCGCAGCAAGTAACAGATGAATCGGTGTTGTCCTAATGCAGTAAAAGAGAGCAGGAGCGAGAGAGTAGGATTGTATCGGAATGAACAAGGGGGTTTTGCTTTCCTGGCACTTCTGAAGATAACATTGAGTCTTCATCAGTGTCAACGATCACATCATCGTTATCACGTCTATCGAGAGGGGACAAATACCGGCAACACAGAAGGGAACACAATCAATGCAATGCACAATATGATGCATGATCATGACATGGCAAAATGAATGTGTTTTGGGCTAATGCAACTAGCAACAGATTAAATGAAGTTGGTTTGAATACAAGATTCAAATTCAAACTCCATATGTGATTAATTAAATGCCCTTTATTTGTTTTGTCCAAAAAAGAGGACAAACATTGTTCAAACATGCATGAAAATGGTACAGATGGATTCCTTGAATTTTTCTGATAATTTTTCATATATAAATTATTTAATTTGGAGTTACGGTTGAATTTCTATGAATTTTAGAAGTTTTAGGCATTTTTTGGAATTTCCTGAATATTAATAAATCCAGAAAATGATTTAACTGCGTCAGCCTGAAGCCAGCATGACGTCAGCGAGTCAACGGCCAGGTCCAGGTCACAGGTTAGACAGGGGGGTTAGTTTAGTTTAATTAAAGATTAGGGGCACTAGGGCCCACATGTTAGTGGCTCTAGGCCTGGGTTAGCGGGGTGGTTAGGCCCTAATGACCGGCCACGTCAGCTCTCGCCGGAGTTTAGCCGGCGACGACTACAGAGCACGGCGGGGGACGCCGGACTTGTGCTAGGGGCATCGGATCGACGCACCAAGGGCACCAGGAGGTAGCCCGTGCCCGTGCGCATCTAGGGGGACCAACGGGAGGTGCGGGGGTGGCCGGGGTTCGCCGGAGTGGAGCCCGAGGCGGCGGCCGGAGCTCGGGGTTGGGGCGAGTTAGTGCTACGGTGCGCAAACGAGCGAGGTGAGAGGCTAGCGGGGCGCTACGCGGTGCGGGGAGCGAGTTAGGCATGCCAGGGTGACCAAATGGTCACCGGAGCTATGCCGGCGACGAGCTCAGGCGGCGGCGTGCTACGGCCAGCTATGAAATGGCGGCTACGGCGAGCGGCAAGCCACGGGGTTAGGGGCAAAACGTGCAGGAGCTCACGGTGGTTCGGATGGGGTAGATGACGAGCTCGGGGAAGCGGAGACAGCGGCGAATCGACGGTGAAGATCCTCGGCGGCCGGTGATGGAAACGGCGATGGTGGCGGCGTTGCAGTGTGTCCGGGACCTTGTGGCTCGGTGGGGAGAAAGAGGGGGTCGAGGCGGAGCCTTTGAGCGCATCGGCGAGGCTAGGGGGTGGCGGTGGCCGCGAGGGAGCTCGTCGGTGGCGGCGGCTCCGTTCGGGCGAGTGAGAGAGAGGTCCAGGGGAGAGGATGAGGACGCAGGAGAGTGAG